>NW_015715729.1:0-266 GCF_001515625.1 Sinocyclocheilus rhinocerous
CATGATCTTTCAGAAATCATTCTAATATGCTGATTTAGTGCTCAATTATTAATAATCGTTCTTATTATTGTTAATGTTGAAAATAGATTTTGCTTCTTAATATTTTAGAGGAAAAACTGATACTTTTATTTCAGAATTCCACATTTATTTGAAATAGAAACCTTTTTAATACAGAAATCTTTTAAATGTCTCGGTGGCTTTTGATCAATTGAATGTGTTCTTGCTAAATAAAAGTACTAATGTTTTCTCTTCTTTTTTTTTTTTTT
>NW_015715730.1:0-266 GCF_001515625.1 Sinocyclocheilus rhinocerous
TCGGAGGCCTGGCCTTCGAAGTCCGTGGCCTTCGAAGTGTGCACAGTCAACTTTGGGACACAGCTTGCGTGTTTCAGGGCACTTCAGTGGACCTTTAAGGTTCAATTATCTTAAATGTTTATAATAAACATGGTTGTATATATATATATATATAAAACTAATTTTGATGAGTTAAAGTAATGTAAAAACATAATTGACTTACTGATCGTATTTTTAACAGTGAGATCTCGGTTCATTAGAGTTCATGAGAGAAGTGATGAACGAAA
>NW_015715731.1:0-266 GCF_001515625.1 Sinocyclocheilus rhinocerous
TCTCTGTAAAAAAGGAACCCGTCGTTCCAAGAGAAAAACAGCTTCGTATAGAGACAGAAAATGCAGAAAACTGGGTTAAGTAGGGTCATGACCCTCAGACCATCACTCTCAAACTCTCAGAGAGCAACACACACTCACCGCACATGTGCCAATGGGCTTTTAGCACGCTTGTTAGAGTAGATGTGTGTGTTCATACACACACGTTCATGCTGTCACGTATAGGCTACTGTGTTGGAGCGCGGAGCGAGGAACGAGGAGATGTCGTA
>NW_015715732.1:0-266 GCF_001515625.1 Sinocyclocheilus rhinocerous
TTAAAGCGAAGCCATTTCAGATGGTGACGCTCTTAATCCTCTCTAAACAAAGTCTATGAGTAAATTACTTCTCCATGAGCTATTATCTGAACTTGAACACTTCCTCACTCAAGCTTCAAGAGCTGTACCTGAGTTTAACACGGACACCGCCCAGGATTTCTAAGCAGCTGACAACACTCTCAATCTGAAGGTGAGGACAAATCTTTTGATTGGAATTGGGTTTTGGATTGTGGAGATGCGTGTTGGAGTACTTATTTATTCAGGCA
>NW_015715733.1:0-266 GCF_001515625.1 Sinocyclocheilus rhinocerous
TGCTCGTGTCGCTTACAGTTGAAGTCCTTCTCTGATTTTATTATTATTTGCAAGGTTGCAACGTTACTTTGCAATATGTTAAATACTTTTGGGTATTTTGCATGGTCTGTTATTGGAGTGTCAACTATAATAGTATCTCAGTTGTTACTTCAGTACAAGAGTAATAAATGATACACTGTCGCATCATAAAATCTGTAAGGAAATCTGAGAAAAAAAACCTGACAGCTGTAATAGTGAAATATGTTGGAACAAACACAGAATGTTGC
>NW_015715734.1:0-266 GCF_001515625.1 Sinocyclocheilus rhinocerous
AGTGCAAATTATACACATTATCATAGCTTTTATCTCTGTTTTTATTATTTTTGTGCCACATAAAATGATGGGAAACATACACTACTGTTTAAAAGTTTGGGGTCGGTAAGATGTTTTTGAAAGAAGTCTCTTCAAGGCTGATATTGTGAAATATTATTACAATTTAAAATGACTGTTTTCTACGTGAATATATTTTAAATGTAATTTATTCCTGTGATGCAAACGCTGAATTTTCAGCATCATTACTCCAGTCTCCAGTGTCACAT
>NW_015715735.1:0-266 GCF_001515625.1 Sinocyclocheilus rhinocerous
TTATTTTAATTTAAATGTAATAATTTAGTTGTCATATTTATCATAATTATTAGGGGGGTTTTTTAAGTTTTTTTTTTTTTTTGCTTTATTTTTATTCCAGTTTTAGTCATTTTAGTACTTAAGCTTAAACTTATTTCAGTTAGTTCCCAAAGCACCATTTCTTATTTTCATTTACGTTTTTCATCTAAAATAATATTTTATTTTATTTCAGCTTTATTTTAATACAATTGAAAACAATTCTCAGTAGTTTTAATTGTATTAACCAA
>NW_015715736.1:0-266 GCF_001515625.1 Sinocyclocheilus rhinocerous
GTTCCGCCTCCACTTCACCCCCCTCTGGACTTTTGTTTTGTGTTTTTTGTTAGGAGCATCTGGAAGTTGCTCCTTAGGAGGGTGGCAATGACGCGATCTCTGTCTGTGTTTCTTGTGTCTCTGTTCATGGACTATTAGTTTGTAGGTCTGTGTCTTCATTGTTGCCTTGGTCCCCTCATGATTCCCTGCTTCTCTTTTCCATTTGTTTGTTGCCATGGACACTCATTGGACCACACCCATCTGCTTGTTAGTTTCCATAGTTACTC
>NW_015715737.1:0-266 GCF_001515625.1 Sinocyclocheilus rhinocerous
TCCTGATGCACTAAAATAGCTAAATCTAAAACTAAATTTAAAATCATTTAAAAAAACATACATTTGTACCTGAAATAAGTAAATGTTAATTCAAATAATATATGAAAATATTTCAGCTAGCTAAAACTAAACTGAAATAACATTAATAAAAATTACACACACACATATATATATATATATAAACTACTAAAAATGGCAAAAACATACAACAAAATTACAAAAAATTTAAATATAAAATAAAAATAAAAACTAATTTAAAATATTAA
>NW_015715738.1:0-266 GCF_001515625.1 Sinocyclocheilus rhinocerous
ATATATATATATATTTTAAAACATTTCTCTTGTGCTTTAGGATAAGAAGGACTTCATTGTAAGGCGAGTGAAGAAGATACTGAAAGCTGGAGTCACATCAGCTCTCACTGTCATGGTCAAAGCAGACAATTCTGTCCTGACTGATCAGACCAAAGAGATGCTTGCAAGGTAAGACTCAAAAATGAGTCAAAAGTCTGTTCTAATAAGGTCGGCAGCTATGTTTGGGTTGTTTTGTGCTGTGAATTACTGACTTCATCAAATGAAAC
>NW_015715739.1:0-266 GCF_001515625.1 Sinocyclocheilus rhinocerous
CACCAGATGCAAGAGGCCATACTGCACAGGGAAAACACATGTATTCTGTGACAAATGCAACATCCACCTTTGCTTTGTGCCACACAGAAACTGCTTCAAGGCTGCTCATCGCAAATGAGAGAATATATGGGAATATCCAGCAGATGTATTTTTGTTATTTTCCATTTGTTAGTAATTGTGTGATCTCTTATTAGCTTACAATGTTAAAAGTTAGCAATGCGTTTGGAAGTTCCATGATAACTGAATGCAAAACTGATTTCTTGGGG
>NW_015715740.1:0-265 GCF_001515625.1 Sinocyclocheilus rhinocerous
AGAAACGGCGGGATTAGACGGGTCAGACAGGGTCAGGAGAGATGGATGTTGAACTTCCCTCTCGGCTGTGCTTAGACACTCAGAGGCGGAGGAGTTTTACATAATCAGCGGGTGGTCTCTGGGGTGCAGGAGTAGAGCTGTACTAATACACACACACACACACACACACACACACACACGCACACACTCCACACTTACTCAAATGCACCCCATGCTGCTCGCACCAGAGGAAGAGACCCCACTGTGCGTCTACTCCTCAGAATTA
>NW_015715741.1:0-266 GCF_001515625.1 Sinocyclocheilus rhinocerous
ATGCTTTGATATAGAAACTTTGCCTGACCTAAAAACATTTTTATGCTATGACTAAATGTTAATATGAGCAACATGTTTTCCCGGTATTTAATTTTAGACTTTAAACTAATTTCTAATAAATGTAAATAGAAATTTAAATAGTCAAGCCATAACAAAATGATTCCATTATTAATAATAAATAATTTGTAATTAAATAATTTGTAATTAAAGCAACTTAATTGCAATGTTTATCCAGTACTTTCATTTTAGATTTTAAATTCTAATCA
>NW_015715742.1:0-266 GCF_001515625.1 Sinocyclocheilus rhinocerous
ACATTTATAATGTTACAAAAGATTTCTATTTGAAATAAATGTTGTCTTTTTGAACTTTCTATTCATCAAATAATCCTGAAAAAAATTAATCGTGGTTTCCAAAAAAAATATGAAGCAGCACAATTGTTATCATCACTGATAATAATCAGAAATGTTTCTGAGCAGCAAATCAGCATATTAGAATTATTTCTTATGGATCATGTGACACTGAAGACTGGAGTAAAATTATGCTGAAAATTCAGCTTTGCATCACAGGAATAAATTAC
>NW_015715743.1:0-266 GCF_001515625.1 Sinocyclocheilus rhinocerous
TTTATCAGGAAATAAATGGGCATAATTTGCCAAAATTAATGATATTATTACGTTTTATTGCTAAAATAATGAAATTGTTCTGTTGTTTTTTTTTTTTTTAATTGCAATTCAGTGAAATCCTCCTGTCACTGCAATTCAAATTACATCAATTACGTCTAATTCAACATCCTGTGTATGTGTGACCAATTCCATTCAAATTCACACTCATGACTTGAAAGAGGGACAATTCTTTAATACATTTTTAACCGTTTTTGAAGGGACCTTGT
>NW_015715744.1:0-266 GCF_001515625.1 Sinocyclocheilus rhinocerous
TTTAGCAGAGCGGATCTAATCGCTGCGGCCCACCGGCTCTCTCACCTCTTCTCAATCACAAACCTCCAAAAACCTTCTCTCAAAATGAGATGTGATAGACAAGCATCTATCTCCCAGCATGCCTCTGCACCAGGATAGTGTAAACAAGCCAAACAATGCTTCGATTAAGACTGTTTCCATCCAAATGAAAATGTGAGCAGACACAAACCCTTTCAGAGCAATAATGATCAGACCTTAGAACTTAAAAAAAAAAAAGACCCCCCCCC
>NW_015715745.1:0-266 GCF_001515625.1 Sinocyclocheilus rhinocerous
CATAATGGAGCTCCCAGATGCTGTACTAGCCTTCAAGCTACTGGACACTGCCGGACTTACCATTAAAGATAAACAGTTAGCGCTTACAGCTTGCCCCAAGCGTCTCTTTCACTGATATGAAATCAGCCTTGAAAAGAATTTTTGGAGATAAAGTTACTTCACCACGAGAGGGCGGTAGTGCACTGCAGAGCGCAGGTGGTGACACTGCTTACTACACGAGCTACTCAGGCAAATGGGGAAATAAGTCAAACACCACACAACAACCC
>NW_015715746.1:0-266 GCF_001515625.1 Sinocyclocheilus rhinocerous
TTATACTTTCATTAAAGGATCCATTAAATTGATCAAAAAGACAGTACCATAATATCCAATTATGGAAAAATGCCTAAATATCGGGGAAAATATCAGTAAAATCTATTATCGGCCGATCTCTAAATAACATTTCGAAAACTTAAAAAAAAATAAAATAAAATTGTATCAACCCCAAACTTTTGAATGATCGAACATTTACTGGAAAAGAAACATTTTATAACATCATAAATGTCTTTTCTGTCACTTTTGATCAATTTAATGCATCC
>NW_015715747.1:0-266 GCF_001515625.1 Sinocyclocheilus rhinocerous
TTTTGTACTGTTACCAATGTGCAAAAGGAGCAATAGAGAAAACATAGAGAGTAACCATTTTCTAAAGCTTTGCTTTAATCTGCTTTGCACAGTAGATGCCATAATAATTGCTTGTTGTTTTTTTCGCTCTATTTGCACTCTATATTTCAGGAACTCTGGTTAATATCACATTAGAGTAATTTAAATACAGTCTGGGTTTTTGGTACGTAAAAGGTGGACATTTTTTTTAAGTTGCTTTGGTTGTTATAAGTGGTTGAATCGTTTGT
>NW_015715748.1:0-266 GCF_001515625.1 Sinocyclocheilus rhinocerous
TTTACATATTATAGGCACAAATCCAATGTTTCTATAGGGAGAACTCTACAATTATCTAACATACATTTTCGAAAAAAAAGCACCCAATTCAAAGAAACCATCCCTTATTATTTGATGCTTCAGCTCAATTATTCAACAGCTCTAAAGATATTTCCTATTACAACAAAAATATAAAACTGCCTGAAGCTTTATAACCGTCAGCATTATTAATGAAGAATAAACACCAAGCTGTTAGTTCTTCAGTATCTTCAGTGTGTTTGATTCTG
>NW_015715749.1:0-266 GCF_001515625.1 Sinocyclocheilus rhinocerous
CTATCTATCTATCTATCCATCCATCCATCCATCCATCCATCATTTCTAACTGTCCATCATGCGTTCAATTGTTTTATCTATTGTTCTTTCTAACATTCTATCTATCTCTCTGCTGCTCTATCTATTGTTCTGTCCGTTCCATCCATCCATCCTTTTGCTCTTTGTATTTTCTTTGCTGTAATTTTTACTATACAATACTAAATATATTAGTGTAAAGCATCAATTTCTTCTCGTTTTCCCTCTCTACAGATCTACATCTGTCTGTC
>NW_015715750.1:0-266 GCF_001515625.1 Sinocyclocheilus rhinocerous
CTCTTTCCCTCCACTCCATCATGCCCACACATAAACTCAAGCATATAAAGTGCGTTGTAGTTTTATACTTGTGTACACGTCGTTGCATCATTTTCCTCACCAAATTCCCCAATGGGATTACTCAGACTGGAATTACCTGATCTTAAGAGCAGGAGCTGGCCTTTTTTTCCCCCCAACTACATCTTGAGTGTACCAGTGTGCAATGCAGAGAAAAAAAAAAACCTTCAATAATACCCTGTCCGCACTCTCCATTTGTGTAAAAAGGC
>NW_015715751.1:0-266 GCF_001515625.1 Sinocyclocheilus rhinocerous
CTAAATCAACTGGTCTTAAAAAGGACTTGCAGGAACAATGAGAGGAAAGAGGAATAGTTGTTTGTTGTTGGCGTTGGTGCATGAGTCTGCCAGAGAACTCACAGGACGTAGAGGTTATGGGAGTTCGCCGTTGCACCGGAGAAGTTTCCGCCTTGATTCATCTCTCCCTAAATCGGACGTTTGGTTTAGAGCTTTGTTATTGATGTCTGCTTGGACTGATATCATTGGTATTCCTTACAGATACTTCCTGACATACTGACTTTCAT
>NW_015715752.1:0-266 GCF_001515625.1 Sinocyclocheilus rhinocerous
TTGTGTCTGTAAATGTCATTAAGATTCATTTGTCAAAGCAACAAAAGACATTTAACATTCAAAAAATGTACTCTTAAAAAAACTCTTAAATCCCTATTAATTTCTCTTTTCTTAGAATCTAAGCTTTTAATATTCACAGAACAAAGTCAACAATAAACCTCAATTACAAAATCGCTGATGTCAAACAATGCGGTTCCTCCTGATGTACGTTCTTACTGGTCAGGAACGGGATGTGGTGAACGTGCGTCATTCTGATTGAGATTAGC
>NW_015715753.1:0-266 GCF_001515625.1 Sinocyclocheilus rhinocerous
TCAGTGTTTACTTTAGTTGGGCTCTTGACCCTTGACTTTTTAATAATACATTTTATTTGGCTGCTGTAAGTGCGTTATAACAACTAGACTTTTGCAAAGAGCAAAAGTCATCAGGTGGTGCTGATTATGTTTTGCTATGATCATCATGTAGTGACTTGAATTACTGAGTCAGATTTTGTTTGTTGGTTTTGTCAACACTGTGAACAAAATAAGATCTGGCGTTTTCAGTATAATCAGACAGATGATTTTGAAACTTATATTGATCA
>NW_015715754.1:0-266 GCF_001515625.1 Sinocyclocheilus rhinocerous
TTGATTTTGAATAGCTCTAAAAAGGAAACTCCCTGTTTCCACACACCTGTTTCAATTCGGATTAATAGACTGCAGGGTGTCACTCAGCCAGTTTCAGGACGAGCTGATGTTGCATTACAAAACAAAAGCCCTCCAAAAGCTCATATTCTACCTGTTCTGCCTGGTGATTTTGAATAGCTCTAAAAAGAAAAGTCCCTGTTTCCACAGACCAGTTTCAATTCAAATAATAGTACACCACCCCAGAGTGTCACTCCCACAAATGTCTG
>NW_015715755.1:0-266 GCF_001515625.1 Sinocyclocheilus rhinocerous
GTAAACAAATGTGGTATTGCACATCTTTTTATTGAACAGTAGGGGGGAGCTTTTAACTGTTCATGAGGTAGATTACCTGAGGGAAGAAACTTTTCTTGTGCCTGGCTGTCCTGGCGTTCGGAGCTCTGTAGCGCCGGCCAGATGGGAAGAGCTCAAAAAGGAGAAGGCTTGGATGTGAGGGATCCAGAGTGATTTTCGGAGCCCTTTTCCTCACTCCCTGGATGTATACAGTTCTTGAAGGTTGAGCAGGGGAGTACCAATAATCC
>NW_015715756.1:0-266 GCF_001515625.1 Sinocyclocheilus rhinocerous
ATCCCTCTCTCATAATACTCAATACAGTGAGATTTTAATGCAGTTATACTCGTAGAGACGTGAGATATGGCCGTGTATCAGCACGGCTGTGATTCGGTCGTACTCGCAGCTCTACTCGTGTGATATTGCATATATATATATATATATACACACACATATACCTCAAGTCGTATTACCTAATCGAATTGTCGCTTGCTTGGACCCATGATTGCCGGTTGTGGCGGTTCTAAATTTCTAGTAGGCCATTTCATATTGGAGGTGGCTAA
>NW_015715757.1:0-266 GCF_001515625.1 Sinocyclocheilus rhinocerous
AGACGAATTCCTTGTGTGTGTAAACACACTTGGCAACAAAGCTCTAAATCAGTCACTTACGATGTTCATCAGCGTCAAGACGTAGTTCTGCACGTGCTCTTTGCCGTGGAAGCGCACGACCGAGTCGTCCACGGCGAGCAGCACCTCGATGCTGTAGTCGTCTTTCTTGGCGTGTCTGCGTTTGCGCTCCGTCTCTGACAGTTTCTCCTCCAGCACATTGAGAGCGTTGGGCAGCTCGGCGATACCAAAGTCTGTGACTGAAAACA
>NW_015715758.1:0-266 GCF_001515625.1 Sinocyclocheilus rhinocerous
TGTTGTATTTTATTTTTGAAGCATCTTATGTAGCCTATTTATTTTATTTTTATTTTTCTTTCTAGTTAAAGTTCGTTTTATTTTGACGATTTGATTTTTTTCTCTCTCTGTTTTTGGTTAAGCTCAACCAAGGCTGAATAAGAGGTATTACATTCAGGAATGTGATTTTGTACCTTGTTTGGTTGTAAAGTTGATGCTGGTCAAAACGGTGTAAATGCAATGAAAACTTGTATAAAAACATGTATAAATATCACCTTTTACAAACC
>NW_015715759.1:0-266 GCF_001515625.1 Sinocyclocheilus rhinocerous
TGCCTACTTATACTACACCCTTAAAGTATGTACTCTTTTGGTGAATGGTGAGGAAAAAGTACACACTTTTGAGTGTGTAGAAGAAGAGTAGGCAAGCTTTGTGACAAACTATCACATCATACAATTGCGTCTTTAACGGACCGCTCTGTCACATAATTACACGCATTCTGTCACCGTAAACTGGTCTGTCAATCATCTTGTCACAGGTTATATCCTCCACTTTTCATTTCATTTAACTTCCTACCATATTGGAGAGAAAAGAAGTA
>NW_015715760.1:0-266 GCF_001515625.1 Sinocyclocheilus rhinocerous
CACATTGCCCCAGTGTCCCATACCATATCAAGTGTTTCAGTATATGCCACTGGCAGGATATTCATAGAAGCAGTGACCAGACAGTGGCAGAGAGAAAGATACCACACTAATGCCATAGTTATCCTTACATCTGGCCATCAAAGTGGATGAAATGTTATTGTGTCTTTGTGCTGGACAAATAGAATTGCACATTATGGGTTCCCCTGTGTGCTTGAGCTACTAATGGCCCTAATGATAACAGGGTAATGTGCTGGCTTCTGGGGGGC
>NW_015715761.1:0-266 GCF_001515625.1 Sinocyclocheilus rhinocerous
TGAACTCTCTGCCTGCCCAGCCATGGCCAAGGAGGCCGTTTATGAACTATATGACTGTCCTGTTACGGCCAAGGAGGCCGTTTATGAGTTCTCTGCCTGTCCTGTCACGGCTATGGAGGCTGCCTGTGAATTCTCTGTCTGTCCTGTCACTGCTATGGAGGCCGTCTATGAACACTCAGTCTGTCCTGTTGCGGTCAAAGGGACCGTTGCTGAACTCTGTTCCTGTCCTGTTAAGGAGAATGTTAATGAACTCTCCCTGTTTCCTG
>NW_015715762.1:0-266 GCF_001515625.1 Sinocyclocheilus rhinocerous
TGTGAAACACTGTAAAGTGTTATGAAGGTCAGTCATGTTTTGGATCCAATAGAAGACAATGGATGTAGCAGTAAAATTTATCATGTCTATCATCCTCTTTTAAAAAAGTAATAATCACAGTTTCAAAAATAGAGCCACGTGATGTAAACAATATGCTTGTTAACATGATTTTTGTATGAAAGGCTTATTAATCTTTTCTGCGGTAGACTAAAATTCCTAAACTGTGTCTATGATGGGCATAAAAAAACCTTGAAAAGTCAAATAAA
>NW_015715763.1:0-266 GCF_001515625.1 Sinocyclocheilus rhinocerous
AAAGTGTACGTTTTGTGCTTGTAAATGTTACGTATTAATACCTACTTATAAACATGAGACCAGGCTGGATATCTAATGAAACTACATTCATTGTAATGGGAAGTCTGAACTGAATTCTTTAAAATAAATGCTGTAGATATATCAACTTTGGAGAGAACATTTAAAGTCAGAATTGTGAGACAAAACGTTTTTTTTTAAATATAATTTAATGGCAGGGGAAAAAGAGATTTAAACTCAGAATTCAGAGAAAACAATTCAGAATAGCA
>NW_015715764.1:0-266 GCF_001515625.1 Sinocyclocheilus rhinocerous
TGGTCATGTGTTAAAATACATATTTTCTGTATAATATAACATAAAAGCTATACATAAATAAAAGGTAAAACGTCTTGCCATAGTGGCGTACAATGCCTGAACGCCCTTTTACGCCATTTGAATAAGTCGCCACTCCAAGAGACAGGGACATTTCTCTGAGGCACTTGTGCATCCAGCAGACCAGAGTTAGTGGGCGAGCTGGAATCCATGCATGCAGCCCGTAACAAAGCTCTCTCTTACCTCCTCTCTCTCCAGCCCAGCGATTC
>NW_015715765.1:0-266 GCF_001515625.1 Sinocyclocheilus rhinocerous
CAATAAAGTCCTTATTAATTTATTTGGCAGGCTACTCCTAATAAAGTCTTGCCCATTTATTATCAAAGAAGGTAAATGAAGAGCTTCAGTTACATTGGGCACCATATTATTAACCAACAGTACAAAGGCCTTTGGAATACAGTTCAATACCCTATTACATTGCTTGTAATCACAATGGATATTATATTTTTCACAAAAAGTACTGTGATCCATAAAATAATCATCTTTCCCTAGCAGGTGAACAACAGACCAGACACCTCTCTTCC
>NW_015715766.1:0-266 GCF_001515625.1 Sinocyclocheilus rhinocerous
TGGGCCAATAGTGTCCAGTACTTCCACAATAAAAAATGAGGGAATCGGATCCAACGAACAAGATGCAGATTTCATATGACAGATAACATCTATTAGGTCGGATAGAGACACAGGCTCAAAGCTAGTTAAAGTAGCTAAATTACAGTGATCAGCAAATGAGGCATTTCCAGAATTTGTGATATTAGAGCGAATATTTTGAATCTTAGTAATAAAAAACCTCAAAAAACTCATTGCAAACTGCAAGAGACGCCTCTGGAAATGTAGTA
>NW_015715768.1:0-266 GCF_001515625.1 Sinocyclocheilus rhinocerous
CGGAACCACATGTAGTCCCTGCTGTGCTACCTTCGCTCTGCAGAAGCATGTTCAGGATCACAGTGAAACCATGGACACACGGGTCTCAGTGGAGAAATCTTTCTATGTTGACAACTGCCTCCAAAGTTTCTCCTCAAGTGAAATGGCAAGAGACCTTGTCAACAGACTCCGCAGCCTCTTAAGCTCTGGAGGCTTTGACCTAAGACAGTGGGCAAGCAACGATCCATCAGTCATCAGTCACCTGCCAGTCGAGGCTCAGTCTCAAA
>NW_015715769.1:0-266 GCF_001515625.1 Sinocyclocheilus rhinocerous
TCGAGTGCGCAGCGGGACAAACCGAAAGTTGCAGCCAAGTCCTTGATTTTTCCACTGGGAAAGTGAATGGCTCTCTGATGAAATGTCCTGCAGATTTTATTTTCTCAAAATCAGAAAAACGAGAGATGAATTTTTCCTGCATTTGACTGACAGTTGTAACGAATCGTTCTCTCTGTTGTATGTCCAGTACACCCTCACACGTGTCATTCAGAAGTGGAAAATGAGTTAAATCACCATCTTTGAGTTGTGCAGTGTACAGCCCTAGC
>NW_015715770.1:0-266 GCF_001515625.1 Sinocyclocheilus rhinocerous
GCAGAAACATCTACAACAACAGAGACTTCCACGATCACAACAACTCCTGCAGAAATATCTACCACTAATGCAGCAGAAACATCTACAACAACGGAGCTTGTAAATGAAGTGAAAATAAAGCTGGTGTTCCGCTCTAAAGATGCATTTATAGAGGACCTCAGTGATTCACAGTCTACATCTTTCAAAAATAGGGCTAGGGTTGTCCGGTTTCATGTGAGTTCAGGCCAACATACTGTATTCACTACATAATCCATTAATGTATAAAC
>NW_015715771.1:0-266 GCF_001515625.1 Sinocyclocheilus rhinocerous
GACAGTGTGGTTAATGAACTTCTAATGATTGTAACAAATGTAAGTTATTCTATATTCTATATATCACCAGTTGTCCATACTCAAAGATTTTAATTCATTGCTAGCTTTTTTCCCCTTGGTTGACCAAATAAGTCTATGTACATACCCTTTCTGACATTGTTTTGGATAAAAATTTCAACCTATGTTTTATTTTTCCAATCACTTCCCCCCTTGTGCAATGATCAAAACCATGCACATCTGAAACTGAAGTAACAAGAAATGTTGCC
>NW_015715772.1:0-266 GCF_001515625.1 Sinocyclocheilus rhinocerous
GTCTAAGACTGCCTTGGTCCTACTTCGTCAGTGGGATCGGTTGTTAGAAAGGGAGGGGATTTTGCATCATCGAATTTTCCGTCCAGATGGGTGTGAAGAGATCTTTCAGCTGGTTCTTCCATCTGCCCTGCGTGGAGAGGTCCTTACACAAATGCATCAGGGACATGGGCACCAAGGTGTTGACCGTACCACTGAGTTGGTGCAGCAACGTTGTTACTGGACGGGCCTGACATCAGATGTAGTTCAGTGGTGTCGAGACTGTGAGA
>NW_015715773.1:0-266 GCF_001515625.1 Sinocyclocheilus rhinocerous
GATAGAATATTCAGACAAACACAGCATATGAAAACTTCAAAATGCAAAAGCCTCTAACTGCTGTCTGAAATTTTCTTCTAAACTGAGCATTTTTATCAGGCTCCATGTGTTTAGGTTCAGTAATTTCACTTTATTGGCAATGAAGGTCCTTTTCGTTGCCATTAAAGTGAAATAACTGAACATAAACATGGAGCCTGATAAAAATGCTAATTTAAGAAAACTTAGAGATTTTCACATTTGAAGTCTTCATATGCATATAACAAAAC
>NW_015715774.1:0-266 GCF_001515625.1 Sinocyclocheilus rhinocerous
TGTGTTTTATTCACGATAAAGCACAGCTATGACTGCTTCACCCAACCGGTAAATATCCTCCCATAAAATAGTTTTAAAAACATCCAGCATTTTTAAACAAACTGAAAACAAAAACCTTTCTGTCCAGCATTTTATTTTTAAACACACTAAAAAATGTTCTGTATACCCTAGGCCTTGTTCTAATTTTCTGTCATGTTATTGTTGAGGTACTTCAACTCTTGCAAATGTGACCCTGAACCACAAAACCAGTCTTAAGTCGCTGGGGT
>NW_015715775.1:0-266 GCF_001515625.1 Sinocyclocheilus rhinocerous
TCTAAAGTGTTTTTGAAAAATCACATACCCTGCCTTTAAAGTAATAATTTTATATTAAATAAAAGCAAAGTGTCAGATTTGCTGGCAGGCTTGCCATCACGGCATTGGTTCTTGTATTTCTGGTAACCAAAGCTAAAAAAATTCAAAATAAGTCCAAACAAAAAGATCCATAAGCTACGCAAAAATAATTTTTGTACTAACGTTTTGAGAACATTATTAACTCTTTACCTGCCACTATAAAAAAAAAAAAAAAACTTTCCAGCTAC
>NW_015715776.1:0-266 GCF_001515625.1 Sinocyclocheilus rhinocerous
GTGTGTAACCTCGTTTTATTATCCCCATGACCCAGCTTGACACTCTGGGGATGGCCTGCCAGGCCTCGGCCCACGTGGCAAGGGGCTGGATTGGTTCGAGCGGTGGGCTGCCTAGGGGGGACCCGATGCTCGCAATGAGTAGAAGAGGAAATTTGCTCTCTTTTTGAAAATGATTGTGTTTTATTTTTCCCACTATAACAGCGGTTGGTTGTGTGGATGCTATTAGAACGGGCCCCATGTTCACAACAGTATTTTTGGTCACAAAC
>NW_015715777.1:0-266 GCF_001515625.1 Sinocyclocheilus rhinocerous
GCACATAACAAAATCTCTTTCTTACAGGCACACGAATGTACTGTCCACCCGAATTTCTATCACAGGGCAAGTACCACGGGGAGCCAGCGACAGTATATTCATTGGGAGTGCTCTTGTTCTCGCTAGTATGCGGGACATTTCCAGACAGACACGACAAGATTATGATCGATCTGAACCGTTGGTTCATAGCTGGCTTGTCACAAGGTGAGATTTTCATGACAACAAAGGAAGCAGATTGTAGTTCTAAATCATACAAAAGAGAACAA
>NW_015715778.1:0-266 GCF_001515625.1 Sinocyclocheilus rhinocerous
GATATGAAGAATTGAATCTCCAATCAAACCGGTGCTGTGTATGAAACATCAGTCCTTTTGCTGGAGACGTTTCATTTCCCCACTAATGCCGCCCATTCCAGTCCATCTCTCACCTGTACTCTCTCAACAGAATCATTTTTCTTTATGAAAAATGATCAGGTGTCTCAGTTTGGTCAGCAGTGTTCTGGTAATTGTTTACTGGTGTATATAAATGAAAATCATTAAGTATTAAGTATTCTTTCTTGAGTTCATGTAATGAAAAACAT
>NW_015715779.1:0-266 GCF_001515625.1 Sinocyclocheilus rhinocerous
ATTAAAGTGAAATTACTGAACCTACACATAGGAGCCTGATAAAAACGCTCATTTTAGAAGAAAATTTCAATACTTCCTATATTCTAATTTGGTGCCCAAGTAACTTTTCTTTTCATTATCAGTTGAAAAGGGTTGTGCTGCTTCATATTTTAGAATATAGGAATGATTTCTGAAGGATCATGTGACACTGAAGGCTGGGAAAAGGCTGCTGAAGGTTCTGCTTTGCCATCACAGGAATAAATTACATTTTAAAATATAGTCAAATA
>NW_015715780.1:0-266 GCF_001515625.1 Sinocyclocheilus rhinocerous
ATCTTGTTTAATGACATGTTTTTGCATGTTACCTTAGAGTTTTGCGGTTTCATCTATTAGATTAAAGTTCAATAACTTTTTGATTGCCTATTCAGAAACTGAACCTTGAGAATTATTGACAGTAAGTGTTATAACTAGACTCTAAAATGAACTAAACTAGTCTCCTCTATATGAATTCTAACACACTCTTAGCGTTCAGCGTTGTTCTGATGGATTGATCGAGAGCAGAAGGATCTTTGACATTTAAAACACAGAGATTCATGTCC
>NW_015715781.1:0-266 GCF_001515625.1 Sinocyclocheilus rhinocerous
GATATGAAGAATTGAATCTCCAATCAAACCGGTGCTGTGTATGAAGCATCAGTCCTTTTGCTTGAGACGTTTCATTTCCCCACTAATGCCGCCCATTCCAGTCCATCTCTCACCTGTACTCTCTCAACAGAACCATTTTTCTTTATGAAAAATGATCAGGTGTCTCAGTTTGGTCAGCAGTGTTCTGGTAATTGTTTACTGGTGTATATAAATGAAAATCTTTAAGTATTAAGTATTCTTTCTTGAGTTCATGTAATGAAAAACAT
>NW_015715782.1:0-266 GCF_001515625.1 Sinocyclocheilus rhinocerous
GATTTATTTAAACATAAATTAAATAATTAAGACATCACTAACAGGCAAGGTAAACTATAATTAGTATATTTTCTAATATTTTGCAAAATGCTCTTCTCTAGACTTCATTTCTCTAGTGAACGAGATGTGGACACTGATGACCTGCCTGAGGTAAATGAAATGCTTTTGTTTACAAGCTGTTTTATTGACGTCTTTCTGCGGTTGAAACACTGATTAAGCGATTACGTGAGGCATGAGATGTTCATTCATGTTTATTTCACAATAAA
>NW_015715783.1:0-266 GCF_001515625.1 Sinocyclocheilus rhinocerous
GTAGAACTTCAACATGTCCAGGAGCTGAACACAGTAACAACAACAAAAAAACAATGATTACTACAGTTCAGTCTCTCTACGTCTAATAGTCTCCGTACCCTGTGTATATTTATGCTTGTGCTTAGGCCTGCTGTCATGGTTTTTGTCGTACTAATTCGTAACACATCCCTACGTTTGCAGAAAGGCGCTATTGTAATAAACTTACAATAATCATAGTAAGTTTACAGGGGTTAAAGCAAAAAAAAAAATCCTGAGCCTGAACTTTT
>NW_015715784.1:0-266 GCF_001515625.1 Sinocyclocheilus rhinocerous
GTTTTCTGGTGTAATTTAAAATGATGTAATTTAAGAGCTCCTGCTTGTCTAAAACTCTTTCCACACTGATCACATGGGTACGGTTTCTCTCCAGTATGAATTATCATGTGATACTTAACACCTTGTTTGGATGAGAAACTCTTTTCACACTGAGGGCAGGTGAAAGATTTTTTGGCTCTTGTTTGCATTGAGCAACTCAAAGATTTATCTTTAGTTTTGACATGTTTCTCCTCCGCTTCATTCAGTTCTTCCCTCTTCTCATTGTC
>NW_015715785.1:0-266 GCF_001515625.1 Sinocyclocheilus rhinocerous
AAGGAAGTGTGTCAGAGCTTGAAACACGGCCAGCATCTCCAGGCATTGATGTGCCAAGTGAGATGATGGTTTTCCCACAGACCCTGGACAGAGCGGCCACTCATGACCGCCCCCCAGCCTGTGAGAGAGGCATCTTTCGTTAGCGTTACACGATGACAAGAAGCCCCTAACATTGGGCCTTGAACTAGGAACCAAAGTTTCTTCCACATGTCCAGGGCACATAAGCATCGCCGCGTGACCTTGATCATGCGAAACGGATTCCCCTC
>NW_015715786.1:0-266 GCF_001515625.1 Sinocyclocheilus rhinocerous
AGAGTTTAGAGTCTTCAGAATCTCTAGATTAGAACATGTGTATGTTGAGGCTAAACATGAGGTCAGAATTACCTCATGTAATTCTGACCTGGGTCTGATGGACCCTAGTCATACAGGACTTACTAGTTAGTCAGAAAAACCTCCAACTAGTAAATTTTGAAAATATGCCGTTTTATGCATCCCTACCCTTGTGAAAATGAAGTGTGCTTAACTGCATTGAAAATGCACTTGTAGTGTACTTCAAATCTTAAAAGAAAATAAAAAAA
>NW_015715787.1:0-266 GCF_001515625.1 Sinocyclocheilus rhinocerous
GTGAGACGCCCAGCAGGAACCGCAGGAACAGATCCAGATGGCCATTCTCACTCTCAAGGGCTTCCTCCACTGCAATTTTAAGCAAATGTTGTACTGAAGCAAAATTCTTTAATCCCTCCATAATTGTACATACATAATAGTAAAACACATACAAAGCAGCGAGAAACTCTTGAACACTCAGATGAATGAAGCTGTAGACTTTCCTCTGATGAAGCACAGACTCCTCCTTAAAGATCTCAGTGCAAATCCCAGAATACACTGAGGCA
>NW_015715788.1:0-266 GCF_001515625.1 Sinocyclocheilus rhinocerous
CTATGGTTAGTGTAGCAAAACCATGGTTCATTTGTGGTTACCATGATTAAACTATAGCAACCATGGTTTTTAGTTTAATTGGTAGACATGAAAAAATACTATAGTAAATACTAGTGTTTTTGAACCATGCTATAGTAAAGTACTTTAATTTGTTATGGTAATTCTATAGTTTCTGTGCTAATATAACAATTATAGTAATATAAACAAATTACTTTACCCAATAAGTTTTCTACAACTATAGGGTGTATTATACTACAATACACTAC
>NW_015715789.1:0-267 GCF_001515625.1 Sinocyclocheilus rhinocerous
AAAAAAAAAAGCATGTTTTCTTTCAAACAACAATCGTTAGATTCTGATCAGCCAGTGCCAAAACGCAAAGGACTTTTCTAGAAAGAGGAGAAATCTAGTAAATGCGGAGCCTTTAGTCTTAACAGAGACTAAAGAAAAAAAGAAACGTGCACAATGCACAACCTTTCATGCTACTCCCTCCATCTTAGTCTTGAGTGTTCGAGGGACATCAAAGTGTTTCAGTAGATACTAAAATATGCAACAAAATGTCATAAGCACTAAAACATG
>NW_015715790.1:0-267 GCF_001515625.1 Sinocyclocheilus rhinocerous
AAACATATATTGTTATTATCAAAGTTGTGCTGCTTAATATTTTTTTGTGGAAAATGTGACACATTTATTTGATTTTATAAACAATGTTAAAAAAAAAAACATTCTGTGTCTTTTGATAAATTTAATGCACCCATTCTGAATACAAGTATTACTTTCTGAAAATAAACAAATAAAGGTCTTATTGGCCCCAAACTTGGCAATTAATGAATGGCATTTATTGATTGATTGATTGTATTGTATAGAGTATTTGTGTGTATACATATTTAG
>NW_015715791.1:0-267 GCF_001515625.1 Sinocyclocheilus rhinocerous
TGAAAATGTGACTACAGATTGGACAAAGGGATGAAAGCAATTGGGAAAAAAAACTGTAAAAGAGATGGTTTCTTTGTTTATTATGTTTAGACTTTCCATGAATAACAGATAAACATTCATTGGTTTTAGGTGGTAATGAATCCAGTAAAGCAGGTTAAATGAATAAAGCAGCTCAGAATATGTCAGTCATTATTTCAGGAGTGACTCGTCATTCTGTACACCGAAAAATCAGTCCAGTTCTGGATATAATGTATGTTGGCAGGGATT
>NW_015715792.1:0-267 GCF_001515625.1 Sinocyclocheilus rhinocerous
AAAAAAATAGTAAAGCATAAACATTCAAAATTCAAGACTTGAACTGTAAGTACTGACACAAAATGATACAGTGTGTCCCATATATGAAAGCATCTGACTATTAAAAATGTTAGAACGTCACCGTGAGGAGACCAATATGTAACATTTAGAGGCCTCAGAGGAAAGTTTGTCATTTAAATAGTAAAAGAGAGCGTGCTGGATGTGTGTGCATAATTTTACTCCATTAAACTGCACGAGAGGTTTTACAACTATGCCTCCCATATGCGT
>NW_015715793.1:0-267 GCF_001515625.1 Sinocyclocheilus rhinocerous
AAAAATCACTTGCATGTTTAACAAAAAATAACTCTGTATGAGTTTGGAATGACATGAGAATAAATAATGACAGAACTTTCACTTGTAGCTCTTTAAATACTTTTATTTTTTTTGTCGTATCTTATCGGAATGAAGGATTGAAATGTAGTTTAAAGATACTCCCTATTCATCCCTCTCCCCTGAGTTAAATTACACCATCCCAGAGGAATTCAGACATCAGATCACCAGTGCCACAATCAGTAATGGATGACGTGCACGCCGGCTGCT
>NW_015715794.1:0-266 GCF_001515625.1 Sinocyclocheilus rhinocerous
TGACCGTAAATTTAGGTGGGACAGATTCTGGGTCGTGGCACTAATATATGAAAAACGTTTTGTAAACTTTTTATTCTAATCTCTGAACACATGCGGACAAAATTTTGTCAGAGATGTCCTTGCGTTATCTTGTGGGTGGCGCGCTAATGTTGATTGACAGGCTCGGAGAACACACATAAAACGCTGTATTATAATTGCTTTAAAGGGGTCATATTATGCGATTTCCTTTCTCTTCAGAGTGTTACAAGCTCTTGGTGCATAAAGAA
>NW_015715795.1:0-267 GCF_001515625.1 Sinocyclocheilus rhinocerous
AAAAATCCGGACAATTGAACAAATTCTCAAAAAGTCTTAAATATTAAAATCTCAAAGTCATGAAAATTGAATAAAATCTCCAAAAAGTCCGGAAAATTGAACAAATTCTAAAAAAGTCATAAATATTAAAATCTCAAAGTCATGAAAATTAATAAAATCTCCAAAAGTCATTAAAATGAACCAAATCTCAAATAGCCATGAAAATTGAACAAAACCTCAAAAAAAGTCATGAAAATGTATAAAATCTCAAAGTTATATAAATTGAAA
>NW_015715796.1:0-267 GCF_001515625.1 Sinocyclocheilus rhinocerous
CCAGGAACGAATACAAACATAGTTTGATAAACCCCTCCCACTACCGAAGTCAAACTCGAATGCAAAAGTGTGGAGAACGTGAAAAAAAAGTAGCCACATCACACCGAAAGACGGAGTATAACTCTATCTACCCCCCCCCACTCCCATCGTGCAAAATCTTGCATAACAATAACTACGCGGCTATAAAATACTGTATGAGCTCTAAGCCGGACACTTCAAATGGGAAAAAATAATAACATCGCTCATTACAGCACCATGAAAATGTAA
>NW_015715797.1:0-267 GCF_001515625.1 Sinocyclocheilus rhinocerous
AAAAAAATAATCGATGGATGTCAATGGCTACCAGCAACTGTTTGGTTACCAACATTCAAAATATCTTATGTGTTCAGAAGAAACAAACTCATACAGGTTTGGAACAACTTGAGGCTCATAATTTTCATTTTCTTGCATGAACTATCCCTTTAAGTCATTAAAAGACTGGGAGACCCTCAGCAATACCTCAAACTTAACCCTGACCTCCTAAGTCAAGCAACACCACACAGAGGAGCCATTTCCATGTCAGACATTAACTTTAAGAGA
>NW_015715798.1:0-267 GCF_001515625.1 Sinocyclocheilus rhinocerous
AAAAAGGCTATATTAAGAAGCTCCTAAATTACAACTGCTGTGTGAATATGCGGCCATCGCTTTTTTCTTTTTTCTTTTTTCTTTTTTTCCCCAAACAATAAGCTGCCGAAACACATCTACTAGTCCTGCATTCATACCTTTTCATGTTTTCTAACCAGAGGAGGAGTTTGATCTCTCCGCAGATCCTGCAATGTCACAAATACGCATGAGAAGACAGCAGCCTCAAAGACCATCACTGGCATTTTTTTTAAGAATAATGAAATATTC
>NW_015715799.1:0-267 GCF_001515625.1 Sinocyclocheilus rhinocerous
AATGCATTTAGTAAAATAAAAACCTTTCAGCTTCACTTAAAAAAAAAAAAAAACATTTAATTTCTGTATAAAAGTTTCTGGTTATGACATAATACTTACGGGCATTATCAATTATTAAAATGATGACAATAATATTATGCTGATGGGAAGAGAGAGATTTAAAACTAAAGCTCAAAATGTTTTACGTTGTACTGCGTTAGATTAAAATTAAAAACACTACAATTATGTTTGTATAGGACAGTATATTTCGGTCGGGTAATTTGTCAA
>NW_015715800.1:0-267 GCF_001515625.1 Sinocyclocheilus rhinocerous
AAAAAAAAAAAAAAAAAAAAAAAAAGGTAATTGTGACATTTTTTTTTCTCACAATTTTCTTCTTTTCTGAATTCTGACTCTACACCTTGCTATTCAGTTTATTTTCTCCCACCACAGAATAAAAAAATAAAAATGGTAAATGCAAACTTTTCTCAAGCCAGACACACAGTGTTTTTGTAAGGTGCTATTGTTGTGTAAGTGCAGTGTTTGTCCCAGTGACCTGATTAACACCTTCACTAGAGTCACACACACCCACACACACACACA
>NW_015715801.1:0-267 GCF_001515625.1 Sinocyclocheilus rhinocerous
AAAAAAAAAAAACATGTGGAAATAAAAATCACAGTTCATTAGTTGTTTGCACTTGTATACTATTTTAATGGATTTGTAGAGTTATACATTTTAAATGTAAATGTAAAGACCATTTAAAGACCACTCCTAAACAGGTATTGAATAAATTCAATTTTTTTGCTGCTCTAACTGAAAAAGCTGATTGTCCAAAAACAGTTTTGTTTAATTTAGTCGAATAGTCACCTCTAACCAGTGTTGGGGAAAGTTACTTTTAAAAGTAATGCATTA
>NW_015715802.1:0-267 GCF_001515625.1 Sinocyclocheilus rhinocerous
AAAATCACCAACCTGAGACCGAAATGTCTAAACGCAGCTCCTAGAAACATCTGGTGCCGGATTCACTTTGAAACAAACTGCTAGTGAATTTCACAAAGAACTAAGGTATGCATCAAATCAAGTGAGACATTTTGAAGTAGAAAGACTAAAGTAGTATTTTATCTTTTATTTTATTTTTTCTTTGGTTCGTTTACAGCTTTGAAAAATCATTTTTACAGCGTAAAGCTTTCTGCCTGTTCTCTTATGAAATCCAATTCATCCTATTAT
>NW_015715803.1:0-267 GCF_001515625.1 Sinocyclocheilus rhinocerous
TTATAATGTATGTATTACATTTCTTTTATATGTAAAAGTTAAAATTGTTAAAGTTAAAAATGGTGTCATAACACACAACTGAAAAAATACTTTTCGAAACAAATGTACTGAGTTAAACTTTAACATCACGGACATGGCTCAATATAAAATATCATCAAGTCTGTTATATTTTTTAAAATAGGTTAAGGTCTGGTGCTTAAGTAAAATCATTATATTGACCCTGTTTTGAAGTGTTTTGTCTGTGAAATTAATTTGATTTGCTACTCA
>NW_015715804.1:0-267 GCF_001515625.1 Sinocyclocheilus rhinocerous
TGGTTCATCAATAAGAATTGTGCTTCTGGGTAAAAGTGGTGTTGGGAAAAGTGCAGCTGGAAACACAATACTGGGAGAGAAATAATTTTAATCTGACCTGAGTACAAAATCAGTAACCAGTAAATGTTCAGCTGCTCAAGCCACTATTTCAGACAGATCTGTGTCTGTAATTGATACTCCTGGATTCTTTGACACAGAGATGAAACCTGAGCAGTTAGTTACAGAGATAGCAAGAAGTGTTTATTTATCCAGTCCTGGACCTCATGC
>NW_015715805.1:0-267 GCF_001515625.1 Sinocyclocheilus rhinocerous
CAAGTTTGAAGATTACGAAGTTACGAAGATTAAAGAAACCGGATTAAAGCCACTGTTAAACCCAAACACTGCGTAAGAACAGTTAAAGGATATGTTTGGTGTTTATCAAATTGTTCTCTGCAATACTTGATTCTGATCAATTGTGAGTATATTTGTCTACTGAGTGGACAAATATATATTTATATTGACTACAAAAATGTAAATGTCATTGCTGTCCATGGCAACATGCTGGCACCACTTTCATATCTCAAGATGAATAGCTTAACT
>NW_015715806.1:0-267 GCF_001515625.1 Sinocyclocheilus rhinocerous
AAATAAACATGGATAAAAATAACTAAATAACCAACTAACTAAATATGTTAATAAACATACTTTAAAATATAAATAAATAAACAAGCAAACATTAATTAGTTAAAATAAATGAATAAATACATAAATAATGTTATTATAAAATAACTAAAATATAAATAAAAATACATTTAAAAACAAACAAACATGGATTAAAAAGTAACTAAATATAAACAAAATAACTAAATATATAAATTAAGATTAATTTCAATAACTAAATAAATAAATAAA
>NW_015715807.1:0-267 GCF_001515625.1 Sinocyclocheilus rhinocerous
CGATATCTGTAATAGTTCTCCTTCTGTAATACTTCTTGAGTTACAGCCGTGAAAACTTTTTAAAAGTGATTTTCCCATTTTTGAACCGTCACCATTGACATATACTGCAACAAAGATTTTTAAAATAAATGTGAAAAATATGTGGTGACTTGATTTTATCCATCAGTAATGGATTAGATTGTGAAAAATGGATGTTACTGTACATATCTGAATCAATCCAGGTATTAAAGTGTTTGCAATCAATTGATGTGAGGGTAAAAATAATAA
>NW_015715808.1:0-266 GCF_001515625.1 Sinocyclocheilus rhinocerous
GTGTATTATGTAAATGTCATTTTTATTATTTATGCAAATCAATTATTTATTTATTTATTCAAATGTATACAATTTATTTATATTTTCATTATTTAAGATTTTTATTTAGTTTAATAACTAAACATTTTTTTATTTAGTTTAATTCATTTTTAATTATTTACACTGTTTTTCTGTAAACTAAATAGTTAAATTCTAATAATTTATATGTATTTATATAATATAAATGTAAAATGTGCATATATATATATATATATACACACACACAC
>NW_015715809.1:0-267 GCF_001515625.1 Sinocyclocheilus rhinocerous
AAATATTGGAGCAGCTTTCCAGCAGTGGAGAAACTCAAGGAGCGGAAGGGAATCAGACGCCAAGGTTACTTTGTTTCTTCTTAATAGTTGAGTTATGTTGATTTTGCGTTTTCACACAACTTTTCTGTGTTGGCTTTTTGCTTGAATATGCTGCGGTCGGCAGGCATAGCAGATTCCGCCATCGTCGGTGCCAGTGTTGTGTACGTATGTGTGGGGCAGAGTTATCAAAATAGGGGCGTGGTCCTGTTGGGGTATGGGCGTGTTTGT
>NW_015715810.1:0-267 GCF_001515625.1 Sinocyclocheilus rhinocerous
ATTTGGTAATACTTGAGTCACTAGTGGGTTACCATAACCTTCACTTTAGAATTAATTATACATTATGCATTATTCTATTCATTTTAATTATGAACCAGTTTACAGTAGTTCTTAGTGGTTCTTGGGGAGGTATGGAAAAAAATAGCAGTTCCTGATTAACTAATAGTGAAATACCACATTAGGTTAAGCACTATTACTTACTATTTCACTATTGCTTACTTTTTAGTTACTAGTAGTTACTAGAGTGCTAATATTGTGTTACATATG
>NW_015715811.1:0-267 GCF_001515625.1 Sinocyclocheilus rhinocerous
TTTATATGAGTCCAATCTACACAATGTTAAAAGAAACACTGAAACTGTTGAAGTTAATGAGATAATTAAGTGATCAAATAGCAGATGATTGAGCATTTGGTAAAATCAACTGCAAGTAAAACACATTAAATCTCTCAAGATCTCAGCAGAGGATGATTAAACAACTGACAAACAGCATCACCAGCTTCACACATTACTAACCAGATTTACTTTATTTCTGTCAGACGTCTACTGGGGTGTATTCCAGAAAGGAGGTTCAACAAACTC
>NW_015715812.1:0-267 GCF_001515625.1 Sinocyclocheilus rhinocerous
GCGAAAAAAGTTAACGTGCATCCCTGATATCTATATACTGTAAATAAATATAATATTTTTCATTTGAATGCCTCAGTTGACCAATCACATTCAGTTGTTCCAGTTAGTCTAAATCTATTGTATTTCTTTGGACAGGCCATGATCTCCATTCCAGAATCAATACACCTGCTTTCATAATCATACAATCTCATTCTGTCACAAATGTCAGCAGGATGTAATCTGCTCTCTCCAGCATCAGCTTTTGTGAACAGTCATTATTATTACTTC
>NW_015715813.1:0-266 GCF_001515625.1 Sinocyclocheilus rhinocerous
AAGATTTAAAGTGCCAAATGCGAGATATAAAGCCACAATTATATTTGTATCTTCTTTCCTCTGAGGTGAAATTATGTTTTATTAACAAGGTTTGGGTGGAACTCGTTCAGATAATCAGCTTAACTAGCTCAATACGTATATGTATATATATATATATATATATATATACACACAGCAGGGCTGCACGATTAATCAAAATTAAATCACGATTAGGCAGAAGTTGTGATTGTCATGCGTATCTTTCAGTGAAGCATGGTTCTGTGATC
>NW_015715814.1:0-267 GCF_001515625.1 Sinocyclocheilus rhinocerous
AAATAGAATTCTATTCTAATCCTGTTCTGAATTTATTAATTTTTTGAATAATAATGATAATAAAAACAGGATTAATAAGTATAATTCGGAGGATGAGAAAATACCAGTGTTATGATAATTATTTTTAAGGCACTCTACGTTTCTTAAATACTGTAACAATAATAGTTCAAAGTATGAATAATTTTTAGTCAGAAACATAAAAAGGACAAGTTCCCTCAACACCCTTTAAACTTTTCCCAATCGAACAGCAAGAATGAAAGAGAACAG
>NW_015715815.1:0-267 GCF_001515625.1 Sinocyclocheilus rhinocerous
AATAATTATACAAACTAATTATTCCAAATAATTGCAAAACCTGAAGAAATTTGGAAATAAATATTTCATATTCAAAGGAATATATAATATATAAATGTTTTACATTAAAAGGAATTTTAATATTAAAAAAAAAAAAAATCATGAAATAGTTTTTTAATGAATTTGAATTGAACTGAAATGAGGGTTTGATCAATACATTTCAATGACTTTCATAATTTAAAATTTTTTGAGATTCCTAAGGATTTTAACATGCATTTTTTGAGACTG
>NW_015715816.1:0-267 GCF_001515625.1 Sinocyclocheilus rhinocerous
ACTATTGTCTTTATTTTTTCCTCTGATAGTCTAGTCAAGATAGTTCTGTCAAAAATGTGTTCATGAATCAAATATTGTTTTTCGTTCTCACTCTCTGTGCTATACGTGACAGAGTATAAAAATTATAGGCCTACTAAAATATGCGGACATAATTTTTTATACCAAATAAAAATAAAAAGAAGAAAAACAATCCTGTCAGTCGGGGTTCTGTATAGCCGATATACCGTTATCCCGGGTTATACCGGGTTTTTACAGTTAATCCCATGT
>NW_015715817.1:0-267 GCF_001515625.1 Sinocyclocheilus rhinocerous
CCATCCTGCAAGTTCACCAGGCCAAGGCACTCAAACAAATGCACGCGGGTAATTCTGACCCGAGGTTGATGCAGGAGCTGCATTCGGCGACTAAAGTCACGGCGCGGTCCCTCGGGAAGGCGATGTCCACTATGGTGGTCCAAGAGCACCATCTCTGGCTCAACTTGGCAGAGATGAGAGATGTTGACAAAGTACGCGTTCTCGACGCTCGTGTCTCCCAGGCTGGTCTGTTCAGCGACACTGTCGAGGACTTTGCCCAGCAGTTCT
>NW_015715818.1:0-266 GCF_001515625.1 Sinocyclocheilus rhinocerous
TTAGAGACCGCCGATCAAACATCCCAACGTGATTATCGGCCGATCAATCGGAGCACCCCTATCAGAAATCATTCTAATATGCTGATTTTCTTGCTGCTCAAGAAACATTTCTCATAATTATTAATATTGAAAACAGCTGCTGCTTAATATTTTCTAGAAGTCGTGATGCATTTTTTTCTGGATTTTTTGATGAATAGGAAGTTCAAAAGAACAGCGTTTACTTGAAACAGAAATCTTTTGTAACATTATAAATGTCTTTAATGTCA
>NW_015715819.1:0-267 GCF_001515625.1 Sinocyclocheilus rhinocerous
AAATTGCATCATATGACCCCTTTAAAATATCTTATTTTGTGTTCCCCAGAAGACAGACAGACAATGGGTCTCATTCACCAATCGTATGCACAAATTTGTCCTTGAAATCTGCATATAAACATTTTCACAAACAAATCCTGATTCAACAATAACATTCATACTAAAATGTATTCTAAATTACAGGAAAAAATGTAGGAACACTGAAACCATAAAAATCACATACTCTGAGTGTCCTTACAAATGTGTTAAAATGAAATTTTATACATA
>NW_015715820.1:0-266 GCF_001515625.1 Sinocyclocheilus rhinocerous
TCATCAGAGAATATCTCTGACAGCTCCTGGAAGATGCGAATGTTTTCTCGTGACACTTCGTCCCATGTTTTCTTGAGCCGGTGAACCGGGTTACACTGCAGCGCAGACAGAATCGCACGCAGAGACGAGAAGTTCTTCAAGATCCGACACTCCTGAGAAAAGAAACCGGTCTTGAAATCAACAGTAAACCAGCAATCAGACGTGTGTGTGTGTGTGAGAGTGTGTGTGTGTGTGTTTGAGTGAGTGAGTGTGTGCGTGTGTGTGAG
>NW_015715821.1:0-267 GCF_001515625.1 Sinocyclocheilus rhinocerous
ACCAAGAAAACCAAACCAAACAAAATAAAAACAAAAAAGCAAAATGCTACACACAACACAAAATTGAAACAAAAAATACCAAAGAAAACAAGAAACCCAAAACACACAGCAAAAATTTAACAAAAAGATCAAACAACACAAATATAAAAGAAACAAAACACCAAAACAAAAAGCAAAGTACTACACAAAACACAAAACCAACCCAATACAAAAACATGCAAAAAAAAAACTAAACTAAACAAAACACAAAAGAAAACAAAGCAACAA
>NW_015715822.1:0-267 GCF_001515625.1 Sinocyclocheilus rhinocerous
AGTATTCTTTCTTCTGAACTGGCACTTATCGTGTTGACAGGGCAAGCAAAAGAAATAAGTGCCCATATTTAGTCGTGCACAGTGACTCATTATAGAACCGCGTTAATTAGCTGGTCCAGAGTGTAATGGTCAAAATAAAATAACACTATTTTTTCAATTCCTCCCTTTCACCACTAACCTGGAAACTCAAGTCATTCTCCAGTTAGCGTTGGAGGTGAGGCGACAGGCGGGGCGTTGTTATTTGAAGGCACGTTGGTTATTATGAAT
>NW_015715823.1:0-267 GCF_001515625.1 Sinocyclocheilus rhinocerous
TTTAAAATTTTTAAACAATGTTTCTTATTTGATTGTTACAGAAACATTCCATTTGATCATTTTGCAAACATTAAGGGAACGTTACATTTGAATGTTCTCTCAACATTCTGAAATAATAAGCAGTAACGTTAGCTGAATGTCCAACTGAACTGTTTCAGAAATAAAACGTTGCATGAACAATGTATAAATATCATTTTTGTGCTAACGTTTAGAGAACATTAATAAAGACCAGATAACTTTAAACCAACATTCTATTATTGTTATTAG
>NW_015715824.1:0-267 GCF_001515625.1 Sinocyclocheilus rhinocerous
GGAAACACATGGCACCAGGATGCACTATGGGAAGAAGGCAAGCCGACGGAGGCAGTGTGATGACATATATTGCCCTATATCAAAGGTAATATTGCTATACAGTATGTAGCAACCTTATATGTCAACAATATTGTATTTATATATGGAACTTTATTAAAACATATAAACAAAACTCTGTATGTTTTTGTAATGAATTTTTAAAATGCATCGTCTATCTTTTATATTTACTTATATAATATCAACATGTATTGACAGGTTTTAGGATGG
>NW_015715825.1:0-267 GCF_001515625.1 Sinocyclocheilus rhinocerous
AACAGTGCTGGAAGTAGTTTGTGGCTTTTCAGTAAAATATATTCTTTTTTTTAAGGTAATTAATTACACCACAATATATTAACAAGGAGTAGTTACCTACTGAGCAAAGGTTCATTATCAGTGTGAATAGCTCCATGGCACCGTTTCTATTTATTTGTGTTTGCTTGATGGTTGGTTGCTTGACTGTTTGATGAGTCCCTAGAACAATAAATAAATAATTTAAAATATATATTAATATATTTGAAATTCTAAATTTTTTAATTATAA
>NW_015715826.1:0-267 GCF_001515625.1 Sinocyclocheilus rhinocerous
AACCTTTATAGGTTTTGGACTTATTGTGAGCTCACCGTTTCAGTGCTCACTAATTTGCTTTGAGTCCACCTGATGTCATTTCCCTTTGGCCCCTCTGTTCTGCTCTAATGATGATGATAGTGAACAAACCTGAACATTATAGTGTTTTCTCCTGTAAATGACCTGAGTCTAAGCTGCATCCATCCATAACTGTTCATTTAAGCTGTCTGAGGTACACACAGCTGGCTTGTAAGCACATAGCTTAGACAGAGTAGTCAAGGATCTCTG
>NW_015715827.1:0-267 GCF_001515625.1 Sinocyclocheilus rhinocerous
AAAGGTTCCAATAGAGTTTTTTTTTTTTTTTTTGCAGCAATGCCATAGAAGAACCATTTTTTTTGTTTCCTCAAAGAACCAATAAGAAGATTTTATTTCTTAGTGTGAGGAACATTTTAATTATCTGAAGATCCTTTTTCAACTTTAAAGTTCAATAAAAGGGTTGCATGGATGTTAAAAGTTCTTCATGGAACTGTCAATGCCATAACCTGTATTTTAAAGAGTGTACAGTCATGGCCAAAAGTTTTGGCAGTGACATAAATTTTG
>NW_015715828.1:0-267 GCF_001515625.1 Sinocyclocheilus rhinocerous
TTTTTTTTTTTTTTTTGTACATGAGCGTGCACAAACAAATTTCATCGAAAAAGTTAACCAGAGCTGGGCTTGTTTAGTATTTGAATTTATATTTCAAATGAATGGAGTAACTTCTAGAACAATAAATGTAATGTATAAATGCGCTGTACAGAAAAGAGTATATTGGGATTTGGGAAAACAGCTTCAGAACAACATGAGTTCAAGAAAATATTAATAGATTTGGTGAACTACAGAACTCTATTTTATATAATTATTATTATTATTATT
>NW_015715829.1:0-267 GCF_001515625.1 Sinocyclocheilus rhinocerous
CCTCTGTCCTTGGAGAACCGTTTCTGTGTGCTGTTAGGAGGAGACAGAGAGGCTCTGCCTGCCGGACTCATCAGCCAGATCGGCTACCGTTGCCACCCTGCTCTCTACACAGAGGGCGACCCTGGAGAGAGACTGGAGCTGATTGCAGGTGAGGCCTGAATAATAGCAGCCTGTCTGAAACTCCATGTCCATCTGAATTATTTATCAGTTCAGACTGAGTCATTTGAGTCACTGATTCAGAGCTAAGGTCTCCTTGTTTCTCTGTTG
>NW_015715830.1:0-267 GCF_001515625.1 Sinocyclocheilus rhinocerous
TTGCAAAGAATTGCATCTTACCATCCTCCATGAAGCAGCCCAGCAGACACAAAAGAGTGTTCTTCTAGTCAATGTTCCCCCTACACAGGTCTACTTAGATCGTCCTAACCGATCTCCAAAGGTGATGTTAAAGGTAGTCAAGGTTCTACTCCACTACAGAGATAAAACCATGGAGACATATGCAGTGTTAGATGATGGCTCCGAGCGCAGCATTGTATTACCACAGGCTGTGGAACAGTTAAACCTTACTGCAGTGCCTGAAACGCT
>NW_015715831.1:0-267 GCF_001515625.1 Sinocyclocheilus rhinocerous
CCTGTGATAACGACCCGAGCAGCCACAAGGAAGTTCACAATCACCTTGTTTATTTAGAGCGGATGTGCAAAATGTGCAAATAAATAGATTTAAGAGCTTAAAACACAGATAGTAATAAAAACAATCTAAACTAGAACTGCTAAGTACTAAGAACAGTACTAAGTCCCCTTCAATTCACTGAGGCTGGAATTTGCATGATTCACAGCACAATCTATTTGGCTGCTCAACCGTGCAGCAGACGAGCTGTCTCGAGCTGCGCTCCCGGGA
>NW_015715832.1:0-267 GCF_001515625.1 Sinocyclocheilus rhinocerous
GGAGGTCCCATGTGCGTTTTGGTTGTTAGTTGTTTGTAAGTTTGCGCAGTAGTCTTCATGTTAAATGAGCTTGCCTTATTCCTTTTAATGTCCTTTAGATTTCTTTTATCATTGGTTGCTTCAAGAGAGCGAATCGCATGGATGGAAGTTACTGGGTTACAGGCAACTTCTGCCTCTCGGGACAGAAATGTAGCGAAATCATTGAAGCTGGGAAAGTCTTTGCCCTCCATTAGGGTCTTTGTAACCTGGCGATTCCACCTGGCAGCT
>NW_015715833.1:0-267 GCF_001515625.1 Sinocyclocheilus rhinocerous
GTAGTTCAACTTAAAACATTTCAAATTTTTGTTTATATTTTAATTTAATATTTATGTTGTTTTATTTCAGGTTTATTTAAATTATCAAAAAAAATAATAATTTAACGGGTTATTATTAACTATATGTTAAAAACACAACCAGATATAGGTAAACAGATTTTAACAGCAAAATGTTAACTGTGTTCTCAGCACGTTTAAAGTATGTTTAAAAATGTTAATTTCATTTAATGTCAAAAAGCATATTTAATTTAATGTCAAGGCAGGTTG
>NW_015715834.1:0-267 GCF_001515625.1 Sinocyclocheilus rhinocerous
AAAAATGTTCTTCTATGGCATCGTGAAGCACCTTTATTTTTAAGAAAAGAAACATAGAAACCATCACAGAAATTATAATGGTTTCCACTACAAATAACATTACAAACATTACAAAACATCAACTTTCAACCATTAAAACCATTAAAAAATGGTTTCCTGTAGTGCGTTTTGGGACATGTTCCATTAGGATTTAGTGGTTTTAACAAACCACCAACAGAAGGCGACCAATTACCAGTAGAGACCAACAGGGTCCATTACAGTTTCCAT
>NW_015715835.1:0-267 GCF_001515625.1 Sinocyclocheilus rhinocerous
TGGAAAGCTTATTAATTCAGCTTTCAGATGATGTATACATCTCAAATTCATAAAATTGACCCTTATGACTGGTTTTGTGCTACAGGGTCACATATATTAAGCAGAACTGTAATGGTGAGACTATAAGAGTGTGTTACGGATGCTAGAACAACACTGGTGTCGCCGGCTGCATGGGGAAGTGAGGTGGTGTCAGTGAGGGTCATGTGACGCGTGAGGATGACTGGATGACGCTGGACTCTAGTGACTGACTTGGAAAAGCTGGCCAGG
>NW_015715836.1:0-267 GCF_001515625.1 Sinocyclocheilus rhinocerous
ATGTTTTATTTGATCTGGGAAGAACATCAAATGCACATCATCCTAACTAATCTGGACTGAAGCAAAAGCTCTATTGCAGTGAATCGAAAGAAACTGAATTGCTTTTAAAACTTACCAGTCAGACTCAGCCAGCACAAACAGAAAAAAACAAAAATGTGAAACATTTTCTTCAGTGGTTCAGTGAAAAGTCTGATCTATCTGCTAAAAACACTCAATCTATTGTTCTGGTTTCTGAATCCTCCCACAACATTGTTTGACCCTCCTAGT
>NW_015715837.1:0-267 GCF_001515625.1 Sinocyclocheilus rhinocerous
CTGCATTGATATGCTCCTTGAAGGTAAGGAATTTTGCTGCAATTACTAACACATTGTAAGCAGTGGCTCAGGTCAAAACTGACTTTTTGACTCGGAGAGCCATATATTTGCCATATATTATGATCAAATGGCAATTAGATGTTGTGGAAAAAATTATTTTGTGTTTTTATTTTCACAGGCAATGAATAGGAAGTATAGGAGAGATGTCAAAGGAGCAAAGAAATTCAGCCGCTGTGCTCTGGCTGCCAATATTTGTGCCATCATTAC
>NW_015715838.1:0-267 GCF_001515625.1 Sinocyclocheilus rhinocerous
AATTATTGATTGTACAATATTCAAACCTGTTATGGGTCTGTTACATTTTCTTTATTCCATTATGCTTGCACTGAAAAAGTGAAATGATTGTGTAATTTATATAAAGTCCAATTTCTAAATGAAACCCACAGTGTCTGCTAAAAGCAAACAACACTCCCCATAGGAAAGAAAAAAATTAAAAGAAGTTTTGTTTTTAATAGTATTTTACTTTTACACCAGATTGTTAATGTGCAGAACGCATATGGGCAAGATTGATTGACTGCAGAA
>NW_015715839.1:0-267 GCF_001515625.1 Sinocyclocheilus rhinocerous
AATCCGCCATTTTCATCTGACAAACAAACCAGACAGGAGAGTAGATTAGCGTAGGTGGATTTAAACTTGAAACATTCTGAACTGACATCTTTCTGTGGTTGAAACAAGATACCTTCAGCTGTTCATTCATGTTTATTTGGCGCTTTAAATAGCAGGTCATATGCGTTTTCAAAAAAAAAAATCAATTTTGCAGTTTTTAACGTAGCTATCTTTCAATGTAAGCAGTCTGCAAAGTTGTTAATCAAAAAAGTGCATGATAAATAAAGA
>NW_015715840.1:0-267 GCF_001515625.1 Sinocyclocheilus rhinocerous
CTGTGTATACCATCCCTTTAATAGCATTGTTTATGCTTTAAAAAATAATTAGAAATTGTGTCTCAGCATGGCAAGTATTGTATCTCTCAACTCATCTAAAAAAATCAAACTGCAGCCAAAACGAATCAGCATTGAAAGAAGTGTTACATAGGCATGACATGTCTGATCAATCTATGTCCCAAAATGCTTTTTTTTTTTTAAATGAGGTCCATTCCCTGGAAACCCTCACTCTTTAACAATTTAATCTAGGCATCTTATTGAAACATA
>NW_015715841.1:0-267 GCF_001515625.1 Sinocyclocheilus rhinocerous
AATTCACGATGACTTAGATGATAAAAAAGTAGATTTATGATGTTAAGAACTGTAGAAACATGCCATCACAGTCTGTGAAAAGGGTCCATAAAGAAAGTTTAAGTTTCCAAATGCTTACTTTAGTTAAATAAATGATTCCATGTTGCTTTGGATAAAAACGTTTGCTAAATGACTAAATGCAAAAGTAAAGGTATATATATACGTATACATATTAGGGCTGCTCGATAAATCGCATGCGATATTTAAGGCGCATCTTGTCAGAAAAGC
>NW_015715842.1:0-267 GCF_001515625.1 Sinocyclocheilus rhinocerous
ACTGTATAAATTCCTGGTGGTTCCCCACCTGTAGCTGAAGAGGTGGAGTGCACTGACTGACCCGACCCGATCCCAGTGGGCTGCCTTCAACTGCAGTAATGTTAAGGGGTACTTGAAGAGTCACAGGGTGAATTGCAAGACTTTAGGCCATCTTAAAGTCCATGAAACTCCCGGTGGCCCCCGAGTCTACTAAGGCACATACTTGATGGTGTTGCTGGCCCATGGAGGCCTGGCCATTGTGGCCTGGATCGTCAAGCCTGAGGTCGC
>NW_015715843.1:0-267 GCF_001515625.1 Sinocyclocheilus rhinocerous
AATTCTTTACATTAATGAACTACACGTTTCACATGTTTAAGCTTTACAGCCACGGCTAAGTGTGAAATGAGCCACTTCTGCAAATGCAAATCAGTTTGCAAGCATTTGGTGAGATTGTGGTCTCAAAAGCCAATATTAAAACACAAATGTTGGGTGCATGTTGTGATGTTTCATGTCATCAAATTCAAGGTCCATCTTTTAATGTCATTTCAAATAACATTTTGTTTTAAATACAGTTTAATTGCAGCTTGTTATTTTTGTTTAGCT
>NW_015715844.1:0-267 GCF_001515625.1 Sinocyclocheilus rhinocerous
CATTATGCCATTTTGCTGCCAATTAGCCTTGACAATATTCACAATACAGCAAAACCTCTCATACCTTAAGATACATTTCACCATTTTTAAAATGTTATGTTACTTTATATATATGGATTCTATATTATACATAAGCATATTTAATTTCTCCAATTATAAAACAAACATGTACTATCAATGACAATTCTACTGATATATTTCTGCCATCTTGATTTCTAAATTTCATTAAACATTTAATCTTACTCACCATAGACAGCAACTGAAAAA
>NW_015715845.1:0-267 GCF_001515625.1 Sinocyclocheilus rhinocerous
TCAAATAGCTGATAAAAACATCACAATAATCCACTCCGTTCCGTGTATCAGTTAACATCTTGTTAAATGAAAAGCTAATTAATTTATCATTAAGTTTAACTTTAAACTGTTGCTTCCGGCTGAAAGTCCTCTATCCATAATATTGATTTCTCCATTCAAAAAGTCGTCTTGCCTGATTTAGGAGAGAAATATGCACAGATCAACACCATTTACAACCAAAACCAGTCCAAAACATTTCTAAACAAATATGTTGGTGGATTTTGATGT
>NW_015715846.1:0-267 GCF_001515625.1 Sinocyclocheilus rhinocerous
AATTTTTGTGTGGCATTCCTAGAGTCACATCTTTTGATATTAATGATGGTTGGCATACATTCACACACACTGTCCAGCTGTGTCGTCATGAGAAACAGCGACTCTCTGGCTCTATTATTAGTCTGGGAGGATAGTTCAGTCTGTGTGTGATCATAGTTTTGTGTGTGAGAGCGCTTCTAATCCCTGCTGCACCAACCATCCTGCTCTCTCTCTTTCTCTCTCAGGTTCCCATCATACCCATCGTCTTCTCTTCCTACAGTAACTTCT
>NW_015715847.1:0-267 GCF_001515625.1 Sinocyclocheilus rhinocerous
GACCTCTAGAAACAACCTTCCATATTATGTCTTAAAGCATTAATTCAATTAGGTTTGACACTACTGATTTATTTTTCATGCCATTTAAAATGTTTATACTTGTTATATTACCAAATAACTGTTTCTTTTGTGTAAATACTAGTGATCAGAGGTGACTGGAACTGACACGGCACAAGCGTCTCACTCACAATTGGAGCAAGACATTATTAACAGGTCATTTTAAAATTAAATCAAAATCAGACATGTTTAACAAAATACATTTCCCCT
>NW_015715848.1:0-267 GCF_001515625.1 Sinocyclocheilus rhinocerous
CTCATTGAAAAATCCAGAATTCTCTGGTCTCTTGATCAATGGAGTCTCAGTCAGGCCAAAATAGATCTATAAGGAACAAGGTTTAATGATTACAATGTAACAGAGTGAGGGAGAGTGTCTTCCCATGAAGATTCAATTGCGTTTATAACTAGAACTAGAGATAAAGCAGAATAACAGCAAAAAAATACATAGATCAGCCTATGCCTAGGTCTAATTCTGAGCGTAATTCACTACTTCATTTACCTTTATTATTCAAATACACAGCGC
>NW_015715849.1:0-266 GCF_001515625.1 Sinocyclocheilus rhinocerous
TTAATGACAGAATTTTCATTTTGGGGTGAACTAACCCTTTAAATAGCCTGCATAGCACTTCATCTTTTATAACATGGGATTTCGACCAAATATATTAAATCTTGATTTTTGTCAAATGTTGCAACAAGATGTTTTGTGTGTGTGTGAAATTGCAATTTTTGACATAAGGTAATAAAAAATATATTTTTTAAATACCTCAAAGTAACTACAAATGAGCATGTAAAACAAATATCTTAAAAAAAAAAAAAAAAAAAAAAAAAAAAACC
>NW_015715850.1:0-267 GCF_001515625.1 Sinocyclocheilus rhinocerous
TTTATATTTTGCAATTCTGTCTTTTTTCTCACAAAGGTGACTTTTTCTCATAATTGCGAGCTTATATCCTAAAATTCTGACTTTTTTCTCACAATTGTGAGTTTATATCTTGCAATATTGACTTCTCAGAATTGTGAGATATAAACTTGCAATTGCAGGTCATAAAGTCCAATTATATAAGTTTATTACATAAGAATGTTGGTAACCAAACAGTTGACGTTAGCCATTCATATGGTAGCCATTAATATGGAAAAAAAAAAAAAAACA
>NW_015715851.1:0-267 GCF_001515625.1 Sinocyclocheilus rhinocerous
CCTAGTTAATGAACACAGTATAGGATGTAAACATTGCAGCAAAATGTTTTCTAACTGACTGCTCTCAACATTGGAATACACATGAATACAGTCAAGTAATAACAGTAGCACAAAAGGGAATAGAATATATAGCAAAAAAAACTATAAATAGTAGCAGCAGTAATAGTTGAGAGTGAGTGTGTGTGTGTGCCAACAGATTTGTACATTTTTTAATCCTTTATGATATATAGTTATTTGTGAATTAAAGTATTCTGAAGTGTTGCTAGT
>NW_015715852.1:0-267 GCF_001515625.1 Sinocyclocheilus rhinocerous
ACTTAAAGCGGAACCGCGTAATGTGATTTTTGCGTGTGCGGGCTTTTAATGAAACAAAGCATCAGGCAGAATTACTCCCACGAGTGTGACAGTAGTTATTCTCTAGTGAAAATGTCTCTCATTTACACTTCATGTAGGGCATTGCTACTGCAGTACATCATGGTTTCTCCTCTTACACTTCTCAGGCTATAACATGGCATAAAAAAACTTAGAACTGAGTGGTGATCGTTTTAAGAGCAGATTAATCTATCTATCTATCTATCTATC
>NW_015715853.1:0-267 GCF_001515625.1 Sinocyclocheilus rhinocerous
AAGAGTGAATTTGCAAAAACAGATAACTCCGTTTTAAAAAATGTTCAATGTTTCTTTTTTTGTCCTGCATTCCAATTAATAATTTTCAATCAAACTGCAGTTGAGTTGTTTTGATTAAATAATAATAACTAAACAAATACAGCTTACTAACACAATAAAACTCAATAAAAACATGATAGCACAATAAAAAACATGATTTAAGAAATTTTTTTTGCAAATAAACTCTCTCTCTCTCTCTCTCTCTCCCTATATATATATATATATATA
>NW_015715854.1:0-267 GCF_001515625.1 Sinocyclocheilus rhinocerous
TCTTTGCGTGAACATTTGTGTGGCGTTATGCAAATCTTCCCACATCGTGACGTAAACCTGTGTTTCATTCTACAGGTTTAATAAAATTTTAATAATGAAAAGTATGTCTAATCAATTTAATTCATAAAACATTTAACAATATAATAATTTATAATAATAAATAAAATTGTAACAATAATAGAGCCCTATATGTTTTATTTTTCAGAAATTATATTTGAATTCTGTTTCATGATTTATTTTAAATGTATCATTAAAAATGGTAATCAA
>NW_015715855.1:0-267 GCF_001515625.1 Sinocyclocheilus rhinocerous
GACCTGAGCTAATTTACTGAATCAACCAACTCACATCTCCTTTCTGTCTTTTCATCCACGATGACATTAAAGTCATCTGGCGTTTCATCGCTGACTGTGCCAACCGCGATACCTGCTGCTCATTAAAACTTTCAGTGAGCTATTTCTAGAGTGTGCACGTGACTTTCCTGGACGTGGAGACGCATGAGTCTGTGTCCTGCTCGTCCGTGACGATGACGGCGTGCGGTTAAAAAAAAATCATAACAAACAAATTTGAAAGTGGGGGGG
>NW_015715856.1:0-267 GCF_001515625.1 Sinocyclocheilus rhinocerous
AAGTTATATTTTCCTATATTCTCTTTTGAGTAGTCAAACAATCCACATAAAACATCTTTAAAACAGAAAGAAAAGTCACTTGAGATCAGATGAACATTTAAAAAATCTGAACAAAATGTCTCAAAACAGGTGAATGAATCTTCCTCAGAAGAGACAAAAACAGCAACACATTTCAGTGTCTGACTTATATTATAATAATTACATCCATAAGCTTTTTGTGAGATTTGGATTAACTCATTAATCTGTTGTTTGATCACTTCATATTTA
>NW_015715857.1:0-267 GCF_001515625.1 Sinocyclocheilus rhinocerous
GTTATTCATGTTGGACTGCCAGTACTTCACGTAACCTCCATGGTCGGCAGTCAACATCCACATGTCATTGTGAGACCAGGTCATTGCCCTGACAGGGCTATCATGAGCCTATGAGAGAAACAGAAAAAGGGATAATTAGATAAGGACCTTTTAGCAAGATTCTGAGGTTGTGATGTAAGGGTGGTGTGCCACAAATCTAAAATATGGTCTCTGGTTACCTGAAGAATTGTCTCGAAGTTAAATGTGAGCCCATTCCATAAAGTAAAC
>NW_015715858.1:0-267 GCF_001515625.1 Sinocyclocheilus rhinocerous
GTTAAACAAATCACTTGTTAACGTTAAATATCTTTGCAAAAAAAGGTGCATGAACCTACTACTACATCTTCTACAAACTTGTCTTATATTATGTTCAGAAATAATACAAGGAAAATGCTTTAAAAAAATATCAAAAGGTAATTCAAATTCAAAATGACTGAAGGTATAACACCAGTATACTATTATTAACTATAAATGTTCTGTAAAAACAATGAACAGCAACTTTCAGCCTGTCACCATGATGCAAACATGAAATTTCAGACATAC
>NW_015715859.1:0-266 GCF_001515625.1 Sinocyclocheilus rhinocerous
ATTTAAGGGGGTCTGAATACTTTCCGTACCCACTGTAAGTCTATATATTTTAAATCTATATTCTTACTTGAATTATATTTACTAGTTTTCTTAATTAGCACCTCAGCTTATTTTATTTCAGTTAATAAACAAGGCAACATTTCTAATTTAATTCTAATCTAATATTTATCATTTAATTTCAGCTAAAATAAAATATTTTATTTATTGAACTATTTAATTTAATTTTACACTATTGCTCTATTTTATAAAATAAACGTATTAAAAAT
>NW_015715860.1:0-267 GCF_001515625.1 Sinocyclocheilus rhinocerous
ACACACACACACACACACAGAGAGACACAGACACACACACACACAGACAGACACACAGAGACAAACAGACACAAAGACACACAGACAGACACACAGACACAAACAGACACACACACAGAGAGACACACAGACACAGAGACACACAGACAGACAAAGAGACAAACAGAGACAGACACACAGACAGACACAGACACAGACAGACACACAGAGACAGAAAAAAAAAAATGTACTAATGTAAATTGTTTACCATATACTGTACATTCTCAC
>NW_015715861.1:0-267 GCF_001515625.1 Sinocyclocheilus rhinocerous
CTTGTGAAGAGAAAAGCTGCGTGTTTGTAAGAAACAAGTCCATCATTAAGATGTTTTTAACCTCAAACCTTTGCTTTCGGGCTAAAATACGAGCCCATACAGTATAATCTATAATAATGCTTTCTTCAGTGAAAAAGTCATCTTGTCCAAATCAGGAGAGAAATATGCACAGATCAAGCACTGTCCATTGTAAATTAGGAAGACGATTAAAGAAAACTAATTATAATAATATTTTATGAAAAGTTCAAAACTGGCAAAATTACCCCC
>NW_015715862.1:0-267 GCF_001515625.1 Sinocyclocheilus rhinocerous
ACACACACACACACACACACACGTACACACACACACACCGCTACTTCCTGACTGAATCTTACTGATAATTTGCTCAGGCTCATTTGAATTTTAAGCACTTCTTTAATCTTCAAAGCCTAAATTGCTTTATGAATATGCATGGTGTGGGCAGACTTTAGTTCATTACCTAGTTGTAAATTCTAATGACCATTAGGTCTTCTCAGTAATTGCCAATTGTTTTGCATTTTTGATTGGCCTATTACCATACGCATTCTGAACACATCAGCA
>NW_015715863.1:0-267 GCF_001515625.1 Sinocyclocheilus rhinocerous
ATATATATATATATATACACACACACACACACATATATACATACAAACAAATATTTCACTTTTACTTTTTACTGATGCTTCATTAAAGTAAAATCTTCAAAAATATAAATTTCACATACACATATACTAATAATTGTAATATATGTAAAACCTGATGTATATATACACAAAGCTGTTCAAAATTTGTGTTTGGTTAAATTCTTAAATTGTTTTTCTGTTATGTTCACCAATGCTGCATTAATTTGATCAAAAATACAATAAAAAACA
>NW_015715864.1:0-267 GCF_001515625.1 Sinocyclocheilus rhinocerous
AAAACGTTAAAGTAGTCCATACAACTTATGTGCAGTATTTGCAATATTAAAGATTTCTTGTTTTTTGTATCGAAATTTAAATAACCTAGCCATCCAAGATTTAAAAAATTGTTCATAATGTTTGGTTATTACACACACATATCATTTTTGAATGAATGAAATGTGCTTTGGCTGAGTTGGATGGTAAAGAAAAACTAAATATATTATATGGCTTCAGAAATCTTATATATGGAAGCCTGTTTCCTCCACTGAATAACAAATAAAAAA
>NW_015715865.1:0-265 GCF_001515625.1 Sinocyclocheilus rhinocerous
TCTCTCTCACACACACACACACACACACACACACACACAGTAATTGATATCTTTCATAAATTGCATTGATTGCTCTAAAGTATGAGACACCAATATTTCAGGAGTTTAAGACACATGCTTATTTAATAACTGATTTATTTAGTTGGGTTTATGTATATGTTTTATTTTATACGATTATGTTTTTTTTCCCAAGGCATTGTTAGATGTCAATGTTTCCTATCTATGCAAAGATTTGATTTCAAAAACAGTATCATAGCTACTAAAC
>NW_015715866.1:0-267 GCF_001515625.1 Sinocyclocheilus rhinocerous
ACACACACACACACGCACTCACACACACTCTCTCACACACACACAGACACACACTCACACACTCTCTCACACACTCTCTCACACACTCACACACACACATAACACTTAAATCTGGACATGAAGGTACTAACACACACCCAGCTGTCTAGATCTGTGTGTCTGTATCTGACAGGTGGTACGAGCAAAGGTCAAAGTGCATCTGTGTTCAAGTGTCAGTGAAGATACTTTACCAAACCACACACTGCTCATGACTTCAACTAGTTAAAC
>NW_015715867.1:0-267 GCF_001515625.1 Sinocyclocheilus rhinocerous
ACACTGATGACTTGCCTGAGGTAAACGAAATGCTACGTGACATTTAGTTTTTAAGCTGTTTTATTGACATCTTTCCACGGCTGAAACGCTGATTGAGCGATTACATGAGGTATGAGATGTTCATTCATGATTATTTTGCGTTAAAACTAGTAGTGAAGAGGAAGGGATGATCGCGCTCCGCGCTGCTGTTTGAACTGAGGCGCCTATACAGTGACCTGTCACGCCACATCAAAGAGCGTCAAAACGGCATTTATTGATTGAATTTCC
>NW_015715868.1:0-267 GCF_001515625.1 Sinocyclocheilus rhinocerous
AGCATTTTTCGCTATTGATTTATACTTGTTCTAATGATTAATGCTATATCAGATTGTGCTACCACTACAGTACTTGCATTATTGTAAGGGTAGGTTTAGGGTTGGGGTAGGGGTAGATGTTAATAAAGACATAAACCACGTTAATATCACGCTGGAAGCACAATCTGATAGGTAGCATTTTTCGCTGTCAAATTTTGCTACCCACTGTTTCAATGGGAGGTAGCAAAATCTGTCAAGGTAGCACAAATAGTCAGAACACCGGGTTTA
>NW_015715869.1:0-266 GCF_001515625.1 Sinocyclocheilus rhinocerous
CACACACACACACTCACACACACACACACACACACACACACGCAGCAGCAGGAACCTCGTGTGTGTGTGTTTTTGGGTGTTTCTTCAGCCACAGCTCTTCTGACCCTTTAGAAAATAAACATTTTAAACAGTTTCATATTCTCAGTAGGGCTGGGCGATATATAGAGTTTGTACGACATATCAATCAGAGATAGGCACTCGAGTCACATTTTTATAGACTTCAGACTTGACTCGACTCGAGGAAAAGGACTCGTGAATATTTTAAA
>NW_015715870.1:0-267 GCF_001515625.1 Sinocyclocheilus rhinocerous
ACACCTGACGAAAAACTTGACAAATTTCTGGACCTTTATAAGGAAGCAGCCAAGTGAACAAAGCTACATGAATGTTATAATAGATAAATGAAATGTGCACTGTTTTTTTATTTATTTATTTTTTTTTTACATGATTCCCAATTATTTATATCCACGATTTCTAGTATTTGTACAGGCTTTACTTATTTCAATGTTGTAATTAGCAATTCATGCAATTTTATCTGAAGCAGATTTGTTATGTGACAGCATTAATTAAAGTTTCTTAAG
>NW_015715871.1:0-267 GCF_001515625.1 Sinocyclocheilus rhinocerous
GTAACACCTGCTGAACAATTTAGGAGTAGAGAAGGGGAGATGGTAATATGATAATCGACTAGAACAAATTGCTGTTTTACAGCAAAATAAATTGGACATTTCATAGTAAAATATGAAACTTTTACTTTTGTTTTACATTTAAATAAAAAAAGACAAAAATCTTAATCTTTAGATTTACAAAACCAGAACAACATTATCTGACTTCTCATGTGAACTAAAATAATCAATCAGAAAGGGGAATGAAACTAGAAGCTGTGTCAAATGAAT
>NW_015715872.1:0-267 GCF_001515625.1 Sinocyclocheilus rhinocerous
TAAATGAAAATAAATTACATAAAATAAAACAAAGTTTTATAAATAGAACTTCTAATATAAAATGTATACCGTTAATAAATATAAAAAATACATTCAAAAACAAACTAAAACATAATATAAATGAATAAAATAAAACTTTTAATTATATAAAATAAATGCAAAAAAATTATAAATGAACAAAATTTAAAATAAATAGATACAAACTAAAAAATAAAAATAAATGAAAACAAATTAATATAAAACAAATAAAATAAAAATGAAAAATAA
>NW_015715873.1:0-267 GCF_001515625.1 Sinocyclocheilus rhinocerous
AAATTATACAATCTAATTTAAATCAAAGCCTACTCGTGCTGCATATGTGTAGCATCTTTGTTTGGATGGTGATTAAAATACAGCAGTCGCCCTCTGGAAAGAGCAGGCAAAGCCTTTTATTTGTTTTATTTTGATTTGGGAGTTGTTTTAAAATTTCAGTTTAGTTTTGTGATTTGACATATTTCAATTTCACAAAGAAATGTGTAGCATATTGTCTGAGATATAATAAAAGGACACTTTTTCATTTATAATTGGTCATAAATCTCA
>NW_015715874.1:0-267 GCF_001515625.1 Sinocyclocheilus rhinocerous
GGCTGCTTCCAGACAAACCACCATTTACTAATACTGGGGTCGATTACTTCGGACCGTTTGAGGTGAGAAGAGGACGCTCTATGGTCAAGAGATATGGTGTGCTCTTTACTTGCCTCACCATTAGAGCCATTCATTTAGAGGTCGCACCTTCTCTGGACACGGATGCATGTGTCAATGCTATACGCCGATTCATTTGTAGAAGAGGTAATGTCTCAGTAATTTGTTCCGATAATGGAACAAACTTCACAGGGGCTGATAGGGAGTTGC
>NW_015715875.1:0-267 GCF_001515625.1 Sinocyclocheilus rhinocerous
ACTACAGTCAAAATGTACTGCTTGGGGACAAATTCGGCAATCAAGAGTTACTGCAAGCAGGTTCCGGGAGGTTTGTCATGTGGTTGGGGATTCAGCTTGTCAGTCATTGGCAGCAAGAATCATTAAGGGCACAAGGCAGACAAGTGCTATGAAACGTGGCCTCGAACTTGAGCCAGATATTTTGAGGAAATATTCTGAGACAGCCAGTGTTAGTGTCCTACTATGTGGCTTTATTATCAACCCAGAAGCACCACATCTGGGAGCTAG
>NW_015715876.1:0-267 GCF_001515625.1 Sinocyclocheilus rhinocerous
AACAGAAAACTAATAAACACAGTAATATTCCCTCCGCACTTCATATACTGTAGGCTTCCACACAGACACACGCACACCAACATATCTCCTGCATGAGAAGAGTTTCTTTGGCGGAGGAAGGGGGTGGCCTCAAAATTGAAGGTGAATGACACAACATAACGCCAGGAGGTGTCACTCACGATTCATTACATAAATAATAAACAGTTCATTTTGCAAAAAAAAAAAAGAAAAAATAGAAAAGAAAAGAAAGAAAAACATAATACATGG
>NW_015715877.1:0-267 GCF_001515625.1 Sinocyclocheilus rhinocerous
ACTGAACACGAAGGCCATTAACTAATATGGTTTCATGGTATAAATGTAATATGCTGCTGACAATTATACAAGCACATGATTTCGTAAGAACTTTTTGTACTAATTTATCAAACTGAGGACCTGTACGCTTCGCTTAAACTACTTTAATCGAAGGAATTCTTCTTACTTGACGAAAACCAATCAGCCTTTTCTTTTGATTTCTCATACGGTGATGCTGTTAACTTTTAGTAAAACGGGTCCCCGGTTTGCTTCTTTCTTGTTTTCTGT
>NW_015715878.1:0-267 GCF_001515625.1 Sinocyclocheilus rhinocerous
ACTGCTGTTAATGACTTTCAGCAGGAAACCAACTGCACCGAGCACCAGATCAACCCCAGCTAAACACCAGAGCGACCACACACACGTCTCAGACATTCATTTGCAATCCGTCAATGCAGTTTGCAACGTGTCGACGAACGTGTTGCAGACAGAGTTTCTGACACATTTCTGCTCATATTATCAATCATACAACTATATTTTCCTGTAGAATAATGTGTGCTAATGAATCTTGAGCATTACTGTTATACACTATGCTACTGTTCAAAA
>NW_015715879.1:0-267 GCF_001515625.1 Sinocyclocheilus rhinocerous
ACCTGAGCCGCCCAGATGTTGTCCAGGTCCTGCAGGGTCAGAGCTTTCTCCTTAATGACGAAGCGCAGGATCTTCTCCAGCTTCTCCACGTACTGCGGCTGGTGCAGACTGTCTCTCAGCACGATGGACAGAATGTTGTTCTGCTGAATCCATTCCTGAACACAAACAACATCATGAGCACTTCCTGCAGCAGCGCATGACTGAGTACAGGAAGTGTCTAACGCTCGCTCGCTCACACACACACACACACACACAGACTCACACACT
>NW_015715880.1:0-267 GCF_001515625.1 Sinocyclocheilus rhinocerous
AAATCGCATCATATGACCCCTTTAAGACCCTAAAGAATCATATCATCTTGTGGAAAATGGGCATCATATGACCCCTTTAACACGGTCTTGTGAATGTCAGCATTCAGATAATATTCACTTCTGACAAACATGTGTGATTGTATTTAACACATTTACATTCTGTACATATACAGTATGTACGGTGCAAAGAGACAGGAAGATGGATAAATCATCCTTTATCATATCAGTAGGGATGTAACGATTCACTCAACTCACGATTCGATTCGA
>NW_015715881.1:0-267 GCF_001515625.1 Sinocyclocheilus rhinocerous
ACACTTGTAAGGTTTTTCTCCAGTGTGAATCCTCTCGTGTCTTTTCAGATATGCTGCCTGACTAAATCTCTTGTCACATTGTGAACACTTGTAAGGATTCTCTCCAGTGTGAATCCTCTCATGCAGTTTTAAAGTGTTTGCTGAAGTAAAAGTCTTTTCACACTCAAGGCACATGTACTCTCTCACACCAGTGTGTGTTTTCTGATGTACTTTTAAACTTTCTAGACATGAAAAACTCTTTCCACACAAATAACATGAATGCGGCTT
>NW_015715882.1:0-267 GCF_001515625.1 Sinocyclocheilus rhinocerous
GCATAAACCTTACGCACGGTATACAAACCCAACACAACAACAAGATTACGAAGACGATTTAGTAAAGCTAATAGGCTCAGTAGCTTCTGCAGCATTAACACAAGCATGTAGTCTGCCATTGTTGTTGTTGTTGTTGTTGCTGTTACGTGATGTAGCGGTGTCTGATTAGCATTGAGACGTGTGTTAATGACATTATCGTTTCAGAAAATATACGGATTGGCAGTACACACAAAAACGCAAGGGTGTCCTTTTCAGATTTATCCACTC
>NW_015715883.1:0-267 GCF_001515625.1 Sinocyclocheilus rhinocerous
ACGATTAGCTAACGTCTGAATGTACCGCCATGCATTGTGGGTTCTTTCCCAGAATCATCAGTAACAATTTGGCCACTTAAATGATCTTAACAATATACCATAATTACATATTTTAGAAATGTCAGAGCAATCTTATCCTATAAAGCCATTCAACAGCAGAGATAAACTACACAGAAATATATTGTCTCCAGTTAAGACAACTTAATAGCCAATGTTCAAAATACACAATTGACCTATCGGTAAGCCCCTCCCCTCGAACGCAGATGA
>NW_015715884.1:0-267 GCF_001515625.1 Sinocyclocheilus rhinocerous
TGAAGTTAGCTAATGTTAGCATGACTCTAACCTTAACATTCACGATGCAAAACACGGTACAACGTTTGCAAAATACCGATAAAAATTCCCCCCGACAAGTAACTCGATGTTAATAGCCTATTTCTGTGGCAGTTGACGATATGACACTCACCTCAAAAAAAATCTTATTTCTCTTTTCTCTGAAGGCGGTTTTCGGTTGACGAGTCTAACGGTCCAATGACACAGTTTTCTCGACCTTTCTGTGAGTACAGCTCGCGCAGCGTACAC
>NW_015715885.1:0-267 GCF_001515625.1 Sinocyclocheilus rhinocerous
ATTTTTGGTTTTAATTAGAAACGATTTAAACGAATGAAGAAATGATGCACGGATTCGAATATATTACCCGTTGTCACTGTCTACAGTAGACTAATTGGATGTTTTAGGAAAGGATTTGCGTTACATTCCCAGGAGACATCATTTAACACGAATGTTGCTTTATTTACGCTACTTCACAGGGTACTTGTACCAGGATTGTGCAACAATTGAAAGGGCTCAAATTTGGCATTCAGAAGTTTGTGTTCGCTTGTTTCCTAAACGCCTTCA
>NW_015715886.1:0-267 GCF_001515625.1 Sinocyclocheilus rhinocerous
ATGGTTAAACTATGGTTACTGTAGCAAAACCATGGGTAATTTGTGGTTACCATTGTTTAACTATAGTTTTAATTACTTAACTATAACCCTTAATTTTCGTAAAGGGTTTCGTTGTTATCTGCCCTAGCACACTCTAAACATTATAAAATGATGTTCTTAAAATTATGACATTTTTTGCTAAATTACTTTGTCCTTTAGTATAACGTATTTTGAGTAATGATAGTAATTTAGTTTAGTTTAATTTAGTTTACAGTATTATTAATACTC
>NW_015715887.1:0-267 GCF_001515625.1 Sinocyclocheilus rhinocerous
ATAAAACACAATCTAATAGGTAGAAAATTAAATTTATTGTTAGCTCTCGGTTTTTCCCTGTATCACTTCTAGCTATAACTCATCCTCTGCTCCGTGATGTTTTGTTAGATTTGGTGGAGAAACCAAGTCTGAACACCAGATGTCGCTAATGCACACTGGGTAAAAGCTTCAAGTAATGAACCGTTTTTCAGAATAATTTCATGAAAGCCTCAAACCCTTCAGAAAGCCTCAGTTTCCCATCACTAACAAAAACTACCCAGAGGGGGA
>NW_015715888.1:0-267 GCF_001515625.1 Sinocyclocheilus rhinocerous
ATAATTTTAATATAACTGAACCATATTCATACACTATAAAAAAAAAGCTTTTTGTTGTAAAAAAAAATTCTATTGGAGTATGTTTTAAAAGAAAATACAATTTCAATTTTTCTACTATAGAATTTCAAAATTGTTTCTACACTGCTTTTTTTCAATGTAAAATTTAAAGTTTTCAGAAATGTTGATTTGACTTTTAAAGGTGAAATGTGTATTTTGTAACATTAGACACAAGATTATGAAAGGACTGACAATGCAGAATATTGAAAA
>NW_015715889.1:0-267 GCF_001515625.1 Sinocyclocheilus rhinocerous
CATACATACATACATACATACCATACATACATACCATACATACATACATATACATATATCTTGTTTTGTGAAAAAAAACTGTGCCAAAAGAAAAAAATGTGGGATGAAATGTGACCTGGATGTGTTCTTAACATTAAAAATGTACTTAAACTTAAAATGTTGTGAGATTCACAAGTGTATATGTATGTTTTGTTTAAGGGTTATTTATAGTCTGGCATTTTTCCATCTTTCTACAGGAAGGACAATGTGAAGACCATGGCAGACAGA
>NW_015715890.1:0-267 GCF_001515625.1 Sinocyclocheilus rhinocerous
ATAACAGCTCTGAGTCTCTCCTATAATGCCTGATGAGTTTGGAAACTCAGCTCCATGTTGGTGCTTCCCCTCTTCAATTCACCCCGCTCATTTTCTATTGGTTCCAGGTCAGGGAACTGGGACGGCCATGGCAGAAGATTCATTTTGTCCTCAGTGACACATTTTTGTGTTTATTTTGATGTTTGTTTTGGATCATTGTCCTGATGGAAGATCCAAGCATAACCCATTATAAGATTTCTAACAGAGGCAGTCAGGTTTAGATTTTTT
>NW_015715891.1:0-267 GCF_001515625.1 Sinocyclocheilus rhinocerous
TTAAGGCAGCTTTAATCACCTTTTTGGTAACTTCATGACTTAACTTAATGACATTGCATGCACGTAGTTTATTTCGCGCTTTAATATGAAAGGATACAGGGTACAACGTGCCAGCGCCTTTGTGCGTGCAATTGAAGAGCACACGCTGCGAGCACAGTACCATTTCCGCACTCGCTTCACTCACGCCTGGTGCTGAAGTGAAGTGGAGCGCGCGTCTAAAAAGTCTCCCGTTCTCAGTCGTTCTGTGACTGAATAAATGCACTTCTT
>NW_015715892.1:0-267 GCF_001515625.1 Sinocyclocheilus rhinocerous
TAATATATTTATACATTACATATATTTATTGATTTATACATATTTAAACATTAAAACACAAAAATATTTAAAATTCTGCACTTTCTAGGATAATAAAGATTCTGAAATTGTTTTTCAGTTGTTATGATTATAATATGATTTGTAATGTTTTTTTTAATTAAATAAGGAAATATATGAGAAACTAAAATAGTATATGTCATGAGCTAACTGCTTTGCAACATCTCTGACAAAGCATGAGAAAATTTAGATCTTCATTATCACTAAGGG
>NW_015715893.1:0-267 GCF_001515625.1 Sinocyclocheilus rhinocerous
AAGGAAAAATTTAAATCGCATCATATGACCCCTTTAAGGGAATTTACTAAACAGTTACATCAATTTAATCAAGTATTTTGGAGCAAAACAGTACGATTTGCTAATTTAGGTATTAAATGCACAAATTGCATTATACGTACAGATTTTAAGCATGTTTGGTATCGCAGGTGATAAAACGTTGCAAACAATACGTGTAAATAAATGTTATCAACAGTCTAATTAATTTCATAGTAAATTCCCACCTGATTTATTTCTGATAAAGAAACA
>NW_015715894.1:0-267 GCF_001515625.1 Sinocyclocheilus rhinocerous
ATATATATTAAATAAAATAATATATAAAAAAATATTAAATATAATATATAAAAATAAACAGCTACCATAAAAACATACAATGTAATTACACAATATAATTTCAACTTATTTATAATTATAAGTATAGCAATAATTAAATAATTAAACAATAAAAATAATAAATTAAAATAAATATAAAAATATTAATACGTAAATAAATAAATACACAAACATAGATTTACATATAGAAAATATACTCACTGTCATTCCCCTAAACTAAAAAAAAAT
>NW_015715895.1:0-267 GCF_001515625.1 Sinocyclocheilus rhinocerous
GGCCCATTAATCAAATTTGCCATATTTACAATACAAGTTAAATAACATGCAAAAAAATCATCCATTTTGCCAAATAAATAGGAAAGGTTTACAATAGTGGTGTCACACTCAGACGAGAAGAGGACTGACTTGATGATCCACACAAAAGTTTATTAAGGTGAATTAAAGAGGAGCCAGCAGACTCAACTCATGGAATAAACTCAGTTTCATCCACAAGTGCCAGGAGGGGAACAGATGAACGACTTGAAGACCAAAGAACAGATTGAC
>NW_015715896.1:0-267 GCF_001515625.1 Sinocyclocheilus rhinocerous
GAGGAATTGTGTTGCTGTTTAATTTCTGGCAATAAATTAATTTTACTTTATTTAGAAAATAAAACTACCCAGTAAGCAGATTTAAGCTTAACATTAGTGAATTATTCAGAACTGTGAAACTGGAGCACCAGAAGAGATGTTCTTGTTTTGGTTATTTGAATTGAGTACTTGATTTAACAACATTTTTATTACAGAGATACTGCATTGCTAAATTATACATACACATACACACACACACACACACACATACATATATATATATATATA
>NW_015715897.1:0-267 GCF_001515625.1 Sinocyclocheilus rhinocerous
ATACGAGGCATAGTTTCAATAAATGTGTTTAAGCAATCGAGAAAATTTTTTATAGCACGGCCCTAGAAACACCCCGGCTTAGAAGCCTTGCCCCTAAAATTTACAATATGGAGAAATGTAACCCGGCCAAGAAGAGGAAGTATGCTAATCTCATGAAAGAGAAATTGATTTTACACCTAAAACCTCTGTTAATCTCGTAATTGCAAACAGTAAAATTTACATTTACATATACATTTAGTCATTTAGCAGACGCTTTTATCCAAAGCG
>NW_015715898.1:0-267 GCF_001515625.1 Sinocyclocheilus rhinocerous
ATCCATCCTCTGTCTATCCATCCATCCATCTTCTATCCATTCATTTGTTCATCTATCTTCTATCTATTCATCCATTCATCCATCTTCTGTCCTTTAATCCATATTCAGGCTTTTTGAACTTTTTTCAAATAAGACTTTGTCAAGCCAACATTAATTTTTTTTGTAGAGAAACTTTGCTTTTCTAGATAGAAATTACAGTTATATGAATTTATTTGACTTTAAATTATTTTTTCTCCTTTCAAACTTGAAATACCTCCTTTCAAATTT
>NW_015715899.1:0-267 GCF_001515625.1 Sinocyclocheilus rhinocerous
TAGGGCGAACTTCTCAAAGGCAGCTTGATCACCGTGTCGAATATCAGGCGAGTCCATAACACTGGCTATTTTATTCAATGCCATCTGATGGGGCTGGCCAAACTTCAGATTAAGAGCCACCATGGTATCGCTGTAAGGTCTGGAGGAGTTCAGATATGAATCTGCTATCAACCTTGCCTCTTCCAACTTCAAGTGATCCACTAGGATTTGGTAAAGAGCTCCGTCCCATCTGGGGGCAGTAGATTCTCTAAAGCTATCTTCATCCTA
>NW_015715900.1:0-267 GCF_001515625.1 Sinocyclocheilus rhinocerous
ATCCGTTCCCTCGGCAGCAGCTCTATAGAACCTCTATAGAACAGACAAAAACATCAATTTGTCAAAAAAGCATACATTTCAGCAAACAACAAGCGAAGGGTGATTTATCCGTCGTCCTTAATTCTCTCTCTCTATAAAAAAACGACTGCAAATAATGCAAAAGATTCAACATTTGTTACTTATTGAAACTGGAGCTGTTTCTCTAGCTTTAAAAAAAATCATGATTTTCTTTATTCCAGATCTTGATGGCATTTTAAAAGGGATTTT
>NW_015715901.1:0-266 GCF_001515625.1 Sinocyclocheilus rhinocerous
TTATGGACTAATTTTCATTTTTGGGTGAACTAACCCTTTAAGTTGTGCCGTTTGCGTGATCGCCACGGTCACTGTTTAAGCTCCGTTAGGAGCGTGGCGTGCACTTTATGAGAAGCTCTGTGTGTATATATTTTGCTGTTCCTCCAGCACTGATGAAGCCGTGTCCAAATGATCTCCGTGCACGTCCTGATATCCAGCCAGTCGCTGACGATAAGCTGTGTTGTTTTGTGTTTCCGTTGATTTGTTGATCTGTATTTGTTTATTTT
>NW_015715902.1:0-267 GCF_001515625.1 Sinocyclocheilus rhinocerous
ATTAAAAGCTGAAATATAGATCCAGCTCGGATAAACAAACAAGCGTGCTGTAATATGACAGAAAAGCAGAGACGCGTCTGCTGGACTCTCTCATTATTTTTGGCCTCTCTTCAGAAGATATCTACAGAGCGAGAGAATAAAGACACCTCATCTATCTGCCGTCCCTCATTGCTTTGCTTGGATAATCACCGCGGCTGACGCTAATGGTGAGCGAGCCCGAGTGAAGAAATAATACAGTGACGGAGCGAGAGAGCTGCTCTTAACTTC
>NW_015715903.1:0-267 GCF_001515625.1 Sinocyclocheilus rhinocerous
CTTTAATACAATTTATTACATTAACTAACATTTAACTAATGGAACCTTATTGTAAAGTGTTACAGTTATTTGTTATTAATGCATATATGTTCACAAAACACTGTTAAATTAAACAGAAAAGCAAACAGGTGTGCATGATTTTGATCCTTACCTTAATCCTGCTTTTGGACCAGGCTCGGTTGCAAAATCACATCACTCTGTTCTTCTGAAATTATCTTTATCTATAGTGTAGTAGTTAGCTATCTCTGTGTCGTACGTGGCCGCTTG
>NW_015715904.1:0-267 GCF_001515625.1 Sinocyclocheilus rhinocerous
ATTTATACAAATAAATATATTTGGCACACAAAATGAGATAACAGACAGAGAAACTCACTCATTCACCATTTATTTAGCTATATGAAAAAGCTTTCTCCTTTTAAGTCATATGAACAAAATAAAGGTAAGTGATGAGACATTTTATTTTTGGTAAAACTATTTTATTCACTAAATAATATCTCTTAAAATACCTTATAGGGTTATGATAATCAAAACAGTCCAGAGCTAGATCAAGCTTTGATCTCTACAAACCAAACTATCACTTTA
>NW_015715905.1:0-267 GCF_001515625.1 Sinocyclocheilus rhinocerous
GTCTTTGCTCTGTGAAAGTTTAGAGTAGCATGCATCCGATGGATGCATGGATGGATGGATCATAGCGTATCCCCAATTCTTGCTTCTGGAGATCTCACTAAAGGTTCAGCTCCAATCCTTATACTCTATATGTGAAATAATGGCATGCTCCTAAAAAATCATACAGTAAAATGTTTTCCATTGATTTACACATAGATTTAGAAAAACAACCATTTTTTTTACTTACTAGATTACACTTCTCTATGAGCCTCTGAAGTGAAATAATGG
>NW_015715906.1:0-267 GCF_001515625.1 Sinocyclocheilus rhinocerous
ATCCCAACGTGATTATCGGCCGATAGTGATCGGTAGCCGATCAAACGGAGCACCCCTACTCTGCATCAAAATGAACCTCCCTCAGGTTCTTTGAGAGATCATAATTATTTCCTGTCACTCTTCTATATTTTTGATAGTGTTATCTTAAAACAAAAAATAGGAAAGCTTTTTTTAGCTGTTTTGAGAATAGAACCATGAAGCCTTGAAAGTTTCCTGTTCACTATATCCCGCTATTTCCAGCCGTTTGACGCACGCACGCGCGCACAC
>NW_015715907.1:0-267 GCF_001515625.1 Sinocyclocheilus rhinocerous
ATTTTTGATGAATTCCGAGAGCTCTCTGATCCTCCCATTGAAAAAGAAAAAGAAAGCGCAAAGAAAACAAAAATAACGATTTTATTAAAAAATTTGTCTCCTCCGCGTCACCCTGACGCCATTTTGGAGAGTATCACATACGTAAGCAACGTATGTACGTGGATACGTTGTTTACGTTCAGATCAAAGGGTAATCAACATATCCACGTACATACGCTGCATGCGTTGTTTACGTATGTGATACTCTCCAAAATGGCGCCAGGGTGAC
>NW_015715908.1:0-267 GCF_001515625.1 Sinocyclocheilus rhinocerous
TTTTAAAGATGCCGTTTCACCCGTGCGTTTCTGGATGCGGCCGTTTCCTGGTGCCGGGTGATGGTCACGATCGCTGCCTCACGTGTTTGGGCATTAAACACGCTAAGGTGGCGTTCGCGGATGAGTCATGTTCCTATTGTGGGAAGATGACCATCTCAAAGCTGCGGGCCAGGCTCCGTTTCCTCCAGGGGGCGGAGCTCCATTGCCTCTGCCGCAATCTAGTGTTCATCCTGGCGGCAGCCAGGCGTGGACTACTTCGGGCAGTAG
>NW_015715909.1:0-267 GCF_001515625.1 Sinocyclocheilus rhinocerous
ATTGTGTTGTGTTGTTTTATGGTTATATTTTATGGATATATAAACATAAAATAATATAATAAAAAATATAATAAAATATTGAAATTTTTTTTACAAGTGAAATGTAATCCACACACCTCTATCAAGACCAATAGAAATTGCAGAGATGATTTGATAAAATTTTACAAACGCTAATTTAATCAGAATGATTAAACAAAGTAGCTGTATAATAACAAAAACATTTTATTTATTTCTCAGAAATATATATATATATATATATCACAGTAG
>NW_015715910.1:0-266 GCF_001515625.1 Sinocyclocheilus rhinocerous
ATGTTTGTATTTTTGTGTAAAACCATACTATGAGTTCAACCAGATTCTTTCATTTAGAGTTTGGTTAGGAAGGGAGATGGAGGCGATCCACTTTCACAGTCTCACACACACACACACACACACACACACAAATAATGCGGAGAAACTGGATAGTGGTCTGCTGAGGGGGAAACGGTTTCCTTTGTCTGCTCACATGCATACCTGTGTCCTGACATCAGTGATGGAGAGACGCCACTGGTCCAGCCCACATTCATTCAAGCCCCAGG
>NW_015715911.1:0-267 GCF_001515625.1 Sinocyclocheilus rhinocerous
ATGTCAAAAAATAATGTCATAATCCTAAAATAAATCTTCTACTTATGTGAAATATAATATCAATTTTGAGGAGAAATGTGTCTCCAGATGTGTTCTTGACAGGTTTTGTGAGATAAATAATATAATGAAATAAAATAATGAAAATGAAAATAAATCCAGCAGCACTGAGCTGTTTGTAATCACTTTAAACTTTTTCCTGGCCTCCTGCTCCCTTTTCTCTCGCTCTTTCTTCTCTTTCTTCTCCTGCTCCAAGCGTTTCTTCTCTTC
>NW_015715912.1:0-267 GCF_001515625.1 Sinocyclocheilus rhinocerous
ATGTCGGAGCATGCTCAGAACAAGCTAAGACCCAAACAAGTGTGCACTGGTGTATGTGTGTGGAAGAGAAAGTCATATACTGAATGAGATGTGGATGTTTAAACACTATAGATGCATAGACACAGATTCGGTGTTTTGCAGTTTACACCTTTTTTCCTTAAGTATTTTTGGTTGTCATTGATTTTTCAGTGATTTTGCTTAAAGGAAAGCACAAACCAATGCCAGCAAATCTGGTGCAATAACACATCAATGCAGCATTTTGAATCG
>NW_015715913.1:0-267 GCF_001515625.1 Sinocyclocheilus rhinocerous
GGCGATTATAATTTTGTAATTCATAATTATGGATTATATTCTTTTTAATTTTAAGATAAAACTGCATGTAGTCTGATTTAGCTGTAAATGTATAAACCAAATTGCTTTGTCAGACTGGGGGCATGTTACCCCACCTGTGGGGCAAAACGCCTCTTTGGTACAAATAAATTTTTTTATCAAAATCTAATCACATGAAAACTCCAGACATTTTTCATAATTGGCTTATAATTTATGTCATTGTCACTAAAACTATGATAACTATTCTGG
>NW_015715914.1:0-267 GCF_001515625.1 Sinocyclocheilus rhinocerous
ATGTCATTTACATCATATATTTGATAGTTATGAATACATTGTTGTAGCTATTTTAAATTGTAGAAAAACCTGTTTTGGATATCAAAATAAAGCACTTTTTTCTCTGTACATGGCTGTGGGGACGAGTAGTTTTGTGGTGCTTGGAATTCTATATAATTAATTAAAAAACAAACATTGCCACATTGATGGCTCAACAAGGTGGAATTGTTCAAATAACATATTGTTTCATTTTCAAATATAAATCGTAACCCTAAAGTGTTTTTCAAG
>NW_015715915.1:0-267 GCF_001515625.1 Sinocyclocheilus rhinocerous
CACATACAAAATAGTAACAAATTAAGTATCTAATTCTTTTGCTGCAACGAATATAGTTAGAAGAAATTAGATTTAAACGGATATTATACTGCTGTGCCTATATATTTACTTATACTACACTGTCAACTGGTCTGAAAATGGGTGTCATTTTTATGTTTTGATGTATTATTAATTGTTTATTCATCTCAGATTGAGAAGAGAGAGGGAAAAAACACTGACTGTCTGATCACAAACACTATGATCACCAGTTTTGATATACAAGATTTA
>NW_015715916.1:0-267 GCF_001515625.1 Sinocyclocheilus rhinocerous
CACATGGAGGACAATCGACGTTGTCAGCTGGCTCTCCTGGCGCACATTCTACAGTGAATAACAAAATAGAAAAGAAAATTATGGGTGATGTTCTTTCTCTGTACTCTACTTTTGTGGCATGTTTGTGGCTGCCAATTTTAAGCTATAGAAGCATGCAACATCCAGTAGGTGATGTTTGCTCACTCTCATTAGGTATCATGGGTATCACGTCAGACGCAGCCAGATCAAGAGTCGTAAATATCAAACATGTTCATTCGGGGGTGCAAA
>NW_015715917.1:0-267 GCF_001515625.1 Sinocyclocheilus rhinocerous
GATCTTTTATCTTTGCATTTAAATCTACATTTATTCACACTGGCCCTTGAAAACATCTATGTGAACACACTTGCCCAAAAAAAGTGCGGGACATAAATTTACGTTAATTGTTTTTAAGTGCCTAATGCATTTTATGCTCATGTATTTATTATTTAGTTTTTTTTTTTTTTTTACAATTACATTAATACAAACTAAATGTAACACTTAACTCTGGTAAATAAATAAATAAATAAATGTCAATTTACAATATTATAAACCATAGATTTG
>NW_015715918.1:0-267 GCF_001515625.1 Sinocyclocheilus rhinocerous
CTCTCCACAAACAAGACGGGTTTGACACGAGTTTGACAGGCCTTCTTTTGGTCTTCCTTTTCAGCTGAAATAAAGAAAAAAGCAAATGTTGTTGTTGTTTTAATACATGCATGTTGAGAGTATGTTAGAAATAATCTGTGACCAAAATATTTGAGAGGAAGAACTATTAACTGCTTTGTATTGTAGCATTAGCATTAGAAGCATTAACTGCTTTGTATTGTAATTAATAAAATAAGAGATGGTCAAACTGAGCCTCAAACAAGAACA
>NW_015715919.1:0-267 GCF_001515625.1 Sinocyclocheilus rhinocerous
AGAATAAAAAAACAGGTCACAACTGAATTTTCTATATTCATGTTACTGTAAAGAATTCATGTTACTGATTTATGTACAGTGATCAAATGCATATTTACGATTTTGATAATGGATTATTTTAATGTTTTAATTGAACATTTCAATTGCTTTCACTCATTTACATGTAAATACTTCTCACCGAGATCCTCAAAGGGCTCCTGAACATAAGAACACAAACTGACACTTTTTCACTTGAATCTTTTTCCCCCCAAACAGTAGCTCTTCAAA
>NW_015715920.1:0-267 GCF_001515625.1 Sinocyclocheilus rhinocerous
AGAACCGTACGGTTCGATTTTTTTCCGCGAACCATTCCACCCCTACAATCCATGTTTGCAAAAGCCAGATTAGAGAACTAGATATTTTGTTTATAAAAATGGATGCAAGTTACAACAAAAGCAAAACGTAGCAGAGGCTTTTAAATGCAATGAAAAAATTGTTTAAAAGTGACAGTAAAGACATTTGAAATGTTACAGAGCATTTCTATTTTAAATAAATAATGTTCTTTTGACATTCTATTCATCTAAAAAATCCTGGAAAAAAAA
>NW_015715921.1:0-266 GCF_001515625.1 Sinocyclocheilus rhinocerous
TATTTTAAAATGTAATTTATTCCTGTGATGCAAAGCTGAATTTGTAGCATCATTACTCCAGTCTTTTCAGTGTCACATGATCCTTCAGAAATCATTATAATATGCTGTTTTGCTGCTCGAGAAACATTTCTTATTATTAATTGTGCTGCTAATAAAACAGCATTTATTTGCAATAGGAATTTTTTTTGTAATAATGCAAACGTCTTTACTGTCACTTTAAATCATTTAAAGGGGGGGTACAATGCTGTTTCATGCATTCAGAGTTG
>NW_015715922.1:0-267 GCF_001515625.1 Sinocyclocheilus rhinocerous
AGATTGGGAATATTTATGACAACAAGAGGAGCCGCCTCACAGGAGAACATGCAGAACAGTTGTGTTTCCTGCATGACAACCTGCCGTTCTTAAACTGGGAGTACTGAGAACTTTCAGTGAAAGATGGATAGAGTGAGGAAGACTCAGGGACTGCAATTGAGTTAAAATTAAAGCACATTCCTTTTTATATTGTTCTGTAATGTTTACATAATTTCCTTCACTCAAAAATTAGGGGTTTGCTGCTATGTTATTTGCACTAAAAGAGAT
>NW_015715923.1:0-267 GCF_001515625.1 Sinocyclocheilus rhinocerous
AGACTTAGACTGAGCGCAAAGTCTAAACGGGCCAGCCGGGGCTAAAAGTTTCCAACTATGACCTTCGAGTTCAGAATCAAACAGCATAAACTGGTATTTATGATTATTTCACGTAGAAGAATGACACATGCATTGAAAAGCATCTGTGCCGATTAATATGTGATCACATGGATACTTTAAACAGCTCCATTAAGCCTTTAGCTCAAAAGAGTGCACATTTATAAAGATAATGATAAATTCTCATATGTTCACGCCTCATTTCTTTAC
>NW_015715924.1:0-267 GCF_001515625.1 Sinocyclocheilus rhinocerous
AGAAACATTTCTGATTATTATCAATGTTGTGCTGCCCAATAAAATACTATTATTTTATTTACTAATTAGTAATTATTTACCAAACATTATTAGAAGTAAATAATTAAAAAATACAAACAATAAAAAAAATACTTAAAATTAATTAAATAATAAAAATGTCAAATTAAGTCTTTAAAAAAAATGATAAAAATCTATTGTCAATTAAAAGTAAACAACTTTAAAATAAAAACAAAACACTAATAATTAAATCATAAAAATGTCAAATTA
>NW_015715925.1:0-267 GCF_001515625.1 Sinocyclocheilus rhinocerous
AGATGTGTAGGGGAGGCACTTGGCGATATGGCCTTGCTTGTGTATATTCTTATTCTGTGTTTAGAATATAAGGAGAAAGATGACGGTATTGCCTCCTGCTGGTTTGTTCAGTCTGTGCTTCTGTTCACAGAGACACTCAAGGTCGTGCGGTGTATGGGACGGGAGTGTTCGCACTTTCCAATAACCAAGTTAAAAGTCTTGACGTATAGATGGTAGCATTCGGTTAGCAATTAGCTTAGCAACAGTTTAGTAGCCTAGCTTAGCTCC
>NW_015715926.1:0-267 GCF_001515625.1 Sinocyclocheilus rhinocerous
AATCAGTTCTTCACAGTTATTAATCAGATCAGGAACTGTGAATATCAGCCCAAAGATTCCTCCTGCGGCCTGCAAAGATGTGAAAAATATATAAAAATATATAAATTCCCAAAAAGTAAACCAACATTGAGAAACCATGTGGGGAAAAAATAAGTACACTCTACAATTCAGTAACATGTAGAACCACCTTTAGCAACAATTATTTGAAGTAAATGTTTTCTTTAAGAGTTTATCAGTCTCTCACATCATTTTGGAGAAATTTTGGCC
>NW_015715927.1:0-267 GCF_001515625.1 Sinocyclocheilus rhinocerous
CCTGTTTCTCAAATACTTTATCGTGCGTTTTCCATTAAATAACTTTTTAAGATACTGTTCTAAGCAATCAAGAAATCGAATGAAAAGAGAGATTCTGTTTAGCTTCGGACCGTGAACTGATCTCAGAGGTCATTTCCTCGTAGTCCTCAGCGTTCATGTGTTGTGTTTCAAAATCCCAGCGAGCTGCCTACATAGACAGCACAGTGCTTCCTTCTGAATTCTGATTTTGCATTCATATAGGTACAGACTCGCATAAATAGTCCTACT
>NW_015715928.1:0-267 GCF_001515625.1 Sinocyclocheilus rhinocerous
TGCATATATATGCCGCCACAAATAGACTGCAAGTCTGTGGGAAACGCTGATTAGGGACCCCAGTGAGAAGTGCATTGCAGTAGTCTAAGTGAGAAAAAACTAAAGTATTAATAATAAGCCTTTCAGTCACAGGAAAAGATAGCATAGGGTGAAGTCTAGCAATATTTCTGTAGTTCTTCCTCGCATGCTTATGGCAACATCCTGGATGGTTGGCTAGGTTGTCGTAGGGCTCACAAACACAGACATACACACATTCACATATACAGG
>NW_015715929.1:0-267 GCF_001515625.1 Sinocyclocheilus rhinocerous
AGCATCAAATGTTTTTGCTAATAGTACTTTTTCAAAAACAGTTTTTTTTTTTTTTAAGTAATTTTTGTTGAAATTACTGTTTTGCCTACAAAAAAAGAAAAAAGGGAAAAAAATACCTTTCATATAAGAAATGTTTAGATGCATCACAGCAACCAAGCCATAAAATAAAGATTTAGCCTATTTAATACAAATGTCAGTTTGGCTCTGTAATAGAAACGCAAGGGCCTCAAACCAAATTTGTCAAGGGGATTTGATTCCTTCTCAGTA
>NW_015715930.1:0-267 GCF_001515625.1 Sinocyclocheilus rhinocerous
AATTGTTTCTTTTTGTACTTGACATTTTTAGAATGTTGAACATGTCGAAGCCCTAACCTCAACGCGCAACACCACGCTGGGAATCTATGTCATTGTAATGATTCATCATCACGGCTGGGATCCATTTGCAATTTGATTAGAAATTTAATCAAACAAGCAGAGGTCAAGACACAGATTAGGCAGTATTGTAGGGCAGACAGAATAGTGATCATAGACCGACCCGAGATCGGGGCAGGCAGATATCGTTCAGAAACTGAGACAGTCTTA
>NW_015715931.1:0-267 GCF_001515625.1 Sinocyclocheilus rhinocerous
AGTAAAGATGTTAGGAGAACGTTTTGGGAACCTTCAGTGAACTTTATGGGAACCCAGAACTTTCCTAGAAGTTTCCCGGAACGTTCCCCTAACCTAAAGGGAACGTTCTATTTATGTTAAAAAAACTTTCCTGGATAACCAACAGGAAACGTTCTTGGGAATGTTCCCAGAATGTCCTGGGAACCAAAAATTGTTAATTGACAAATTGACAATTCGTCCTTATGGAATTCTGTTTAAAGAGGTGTAAAACATTCAACATTCAACTCC
>NW_015715932.1:0-267 GCF_001515625.1 Sinocyclocheilus rhinocerous
AGTTCTGCTGCTCTGAATCACACAGGAGTTTATGTGTGCAGAGCAGAGAGAGGAAAACTAGCCTATAACACAACCTACAGCAACAAACAACCACTATGGGTCACTGGTGAGTTCAAATACCAGTAGGAATCACATTTTCCTTGATCTTTTCATAGGTTGATGTACGATAAAAACATACTGTGGACTGAGGAGGATACTTACAGTATGTTTTTATCGTACATCAACCTATGAAAAGATCATGGAAAATGTGAAGAATTGATTGTCTTC
>NW_015715933.1:0-267 GCF_001515625.1 Sinocyclocheilus rhinocerous
GAATGCGCATGCGCAATTAAATGTTCACGCCTACCAAGTGAGTTGGGGGCGGTGTTTTTTTGTATGAATATAAATATATATATATATATTTGTTATGTTTTTATAATGTTGACTTGAGAAAGCCAAGGTTCTGAAATTATTATTATTATTATTATTGTTATTATTATTATTCACAGTGTAGTAGTGTAGTAGTTATGCAGGAAGTTACATACATATTTGATCTTTGCACAACAGTGACCACATGATTCAGCTAAACAAGAAGATATC
>NW_015715934.1:0-267 GCF_001515625.1 Sinocyclocheilus rhinocerous
GTTGACAAAGATGCGACGCGGGCAGTGGAATAGGAAAAAAATGCAGGAAGATGGGGGTTGAACTTCTTTTAACTTAAGCACCGCATTTTTAGAATGTCGTTTCGTGCATGAGACGCTGCAAGAGACGCGAGCGCAAGTCAAACGTGTCCATGTTTACATAGAAAAAACAATGGAAAAGCACCGCAATTGAATTAAAACCTGTAAAGAACTACTACTGTATGCATGATATTTCATGTTTGCATCATGGTGACAGGCTGAAAGCTGCTG
>NW_015715935.1:0-267 GCF_001515625.1 Sinocyclocheilus rhinocerous
ACTTGCATAGGTATATATATATATATATATATATATCAAGAGGCCTAATCTCAAAGTGATCAATGAAATAATTTTGGATTGTCCCTTAATTTGTAAAAGCAAAGAAATCTCATCTACAATAAAATTCACGAGTGGCAAAGCATTCTGGAGGGTTTAACATTTTTAAATTTTTGTTAATAGAAATAAGAAAGACATAAAACTAATTATTAACATGAAATTAAACTAAAATTAAATTGAAAACATAAAAATAAAAGCTAATTAAAAATA
>NW_015715936.1:0-267 GCF_001515625.1 Sinocyclocheilus rhinocerous
AATGACAGAATTTTCATTTTTGGGTGAACTAACCCTTTAAGCATCTTTTTTTGTTGTTTTAACAATGGCCGAATTTATAGCAGAAATTATAAACGTTGACATTTAAACAAATGTAAATGATAGATATTTTGTTTCAAGTTAAAAAAAATTGAAACATGCCAAATTCTGTAAATTAGTAGACATTGTAAACTGATTGGCTGCAAATTCTACAAATCAAAGAACGATTCATTTCAGTGTAGTTTAGATTCTTGCAGAGACATTATAGCT
>NW_015715937.1:0-267 GCF_001515625.1 Sinocyclocheilus rhinocerous
AATTTATAATTTTTTGTTTGTTTGTTTTTTAAAAATGTGTACGTTTATTAAGCAAAGATGTGTTAAATTGATCAAAAGCGACAGTAAAGACATGTATAATCTTAATTAAATAATAGTAATATTTATCATAGACTCATGTACCACAGTTTCCACAAAAATTATGAGCAAAAACTCAACATTGATAATATTAAGAAATATTTGTTGAGCAGAGAAATCTGCATATTTCATGATTTCTGAAGGATCATGTGACACTGAAGACTGGAGTAA
>NW_015715938.1:0-267 GCF_001515625.1 Sinocyclocheilus rhinocerous
AAAGGAAAAATTGAAATCGCATCATATGACCCCTTTAAAAATCTTGCCGACCACAAACTTTTGAACAGCAGTGTAACTGGATGTTTATCCACCTTAAAAAGTTGTCCCTTACATTAAAAGAATGATTTCCAAATCATATAAACATTTTCCTGAAAATTCTATTTAACTGCTTTAAAGTTATGATAATTTCTTCTCACAGATACACAGAGACACCTTGGCCTGTTTTGGCGCTTTTCCACTGCGTGGTACGACTCGGCACGGTACGGC
>NW_015715939.1:0-267 GCF_001515625.1 Sinocyclocheilus rhinocerous
AAGGAAAACTTGAAATCGCATCATATGACCCCTTTAAATATATATTTAAATCTGAACTACATTAAATGAAATGCAAATAAACTGAGGCATATATGGCTGAAATTTGAACAATGAATATTTTGATTGTCTCTCTGTCTCTTACCTACCTTCACTATAATTATCTGAAGCTGCGGCAGGTTTTTCTTCAGGTTTCATGAACATGTTCCTCCCACTCACAGAGGTTGTGCTGAGGTTAGGCCAGGCCGGGGCTGTGGTTTTAGCATCTGA
>NW_015715940.1:0-266 GCF_001515625.1 Sinocyclocheilus rhinocerous
GTTTTAGTGTCTTTGTCATTATTATTATTATTATTATTATTATTATTATTATTAGTTTCTTTATTTTCAGTTTTAGTTATGAAAATGATAAATATTTCTGAGGGGAACTAGCTGAATTAAAATATATGTACGTTTTTTTTATATATATTTTATTTGATCTCATGTAGCATTTATTTCATTTCAAGTAACGTTTTTTATGGTTATATTTATGGTTATAACTATAACTACACTGTAAAAAAAAATCTGTGACATTTACGGTAAAATAC
>NW_015715941.1:0-266 GCF_001515625.1 Sinocyclocheilus rhinocerous
CAGCCAAATATTGTCCTATCCTAACAAACCATACATCAATGGAAGATTATTTATTCAGCTTCAGATGATGCATAAATCTCAATTTTGAAAGATTGACCCTCAAGACTGGTTTTGTGCTCCAGGGTCACATATATGAAAACAAATGAGACTTGATGTATTTGTATAAGTTGTTCTTGTGAAATGCACCTGTGTGTTTTTATTGGTGATAATTTGATTGGGAGTGAGAGTTGAGGTGTTTGTGTGTGTGTGTGTGTGTGTGTGTGTGT
>NW_015715942.1:0-267 GCF_001515625.1 Sinocyclocheilus rhinocerous
GTAGAATTTTTATGGATCCTTGCCCATGCAAAAAAAAAAAAAAAGGTTAAATTACAAATGAACTGTAATGACACTGATTTTCTCATGCCTGACAATAAAAACAGCAGCATTTGATCTGTCTCTGCAGTTTCTGACACTGTGAATGTCGTTTAAGGATGTTGATATTCACCGATTGTCCGGCAGGAGGCGCCAGATCTCCATTATTGGAGATTATCATTGACAGAATGAATGAAGTTTATTGACCAAACTCTAATGCTTCTCTGCTTC
>NW_015715943.1:0-267 GCF_001515625.1 Sinocyclocheilus rhinocerous
AGGACATCAATTAAAGCATGCTCTTAATAAATTGCAAGAATACAAGTACATAAATCTGACATTAGTAAAGCAATACTTCTACTCAAAATCAAAGAACAACATCTCTACAAACCTTGTGATGTTTCAAAGCAACATTATTTGAACAAATTAAAAACACAACTCTATTTGAACAATAACATAATATTTGCATTATCAGAATCTCACTTATTTGATCTACTGCGAAGATGATTGAGAGCTGATGCTTGAGGTTCCTCTCCATCATGTGTT
>NW_015715944.1:0-267 GCF_001515625.1 Sinocyclocheilus rhinocerous
AGTTGTGTTTGTCTTGGTGTGGAGGTGAGAGGTGATGAACAAAAGGCTAAGCTACTTGTGCCTCGAATTTACAGCTACTATCCAAAAGACAAAAGGCAAATATAGTTAATTTTGTTGCTAACATCCATGACTCATGAGCTACCATGTAGTAAGTTAGCTAAAGTTTAGCTAAGGCAATATATCACGGGCATACAGGCTAACTTAATGGAGAAATGACAGCTGACAGTAAAATTAATAACGTCATCAGAATCGCCACATTGATATGCA
>NW_015715945.1:0-267 GCF_001515625.1 Sinocyclocheilus rhinocerous
AAAGGTGTATTTCTAGCCCATGTACATCTCTCTGGCAGCTTCAGCGGTCTCCTCAGAGATGGCTTTGGCACAGGCTTTTTTTTTGACGTTATATAGTGAGAATCTACCAAGCCACGCTAGTGTTCATATTTCAGTTTGACGAGGGGCAAAAAATACAGGCGTAATCTGCCACACAAAAGCAATGTCATTACAGATGTGGCACATTATTCCAAAGTGGCGAGTCGTGCGGCGGGGAGACGCAAGATAAGGCAAAGAGAAAATATCAAA
>NW_015715946.1:0-267 GCF_001515625.1 Sinocyclocheilus rhinocerous
CCTATGTTCACTTAATTGTGATTAAAAACCTAATTAATACGATTTTCATCGTTATTATGTGCATGTTTATGCATATTTTATACCGTTTATTAATACATATGTTGGGGAAATGAAAACGTACCTCAACACCAGTGACCCTGGTAATCTTTGGTCATTTAACCTTACTAATAAACCGCTGTCACCATCTGCCCTCTACTGGTGAAGTCTCCCTGTTGAAAAAAACAGCATATGCTGGTTAGTATGTTTTGAAGCTGGGATGCTGGTTTG
>NW_015715947.1:0-267 GCF_001515625.1 Sinocyclocheilus rhinocerous
AAATGCAGCTGTAAAGGAATTTATAAATATAATTATGCAACAGTTCCCCTTCTCTAATCCGATTGGCCAAACAGTGTTCCATTTGGATTTCGGTTGTTTCCAGACCAAAGTATGTAGGTGGAGTGATTTTATATAAAATTTTTGTTTATTTAAAAATATATATATATTTTTCAATTTGTTACCATTAGTTAGTGCATTAGATATAAAGAACTAGCAATAAACAGTACCAGTTTATAGCATTTATTAATCTTTATTAATGTTAATTTT
>NW_015715948.1:0-267 GCF_001515625.1 Sinocyclocheilus rhinocerous
CAAAACCCTCCCAATTGCTACCCAAAACTAGCCCAAACTAACCACATTTCGAGGGGGGTCCCCCGGTAATAAATCGTGTTCTGGGGCTAAAATACACGTTATTGGGGTCACTTCAACCCACGGCAACAGTGATAAAGTTGCCCGATTCAACGGGAAAACCGCGGATTTGGCAACACTGTGACGGATAGTAATGTCTACTATGGACACGAGCGCTATCTCGGCTGATGTTGTTTAATTTGGCACGGTCTCCCTGCTGCACTAATAGTA
>NW_015715949.1:0-267 GCF_001515625.1 Sinocyclocheilus rhinocerous
ACTCCTAGACATCAGAAATAGCACACTAAATAACTTTTTGCCGACGTTTTAGCATTCAGACATTTTACTGGGCATTCTAGTCGGAGGAATTGCGATCCAAGCGACGCAAACGAGAGAAGCGCGCTGGTGCTCTCGAGAAATTCAGACAGCGCGGTTTTAGGACTATACTGTCGAGCATTCATTTGGCGAATCGCTGCTCCCTAGCAAATAAATCAGACGAACTACTACTCCTCACCTGCACAAACAAGGACCTTTTAAACTCTGCTG
>NW_015715950.1:0-267 GCF_001515625.1 Sinocyclocheilus rhinocerous
AAGTTATCTTTAAAAGTTTGAAGGTGTTTCACTGTTTTCTTTCATACTGCCACATTTAAGCAATACCACATGATCAAGAGTGCAGTTGTACTAAATATCAGCACGGCTGTGATTTTACCATAGACAAACAAACATCTTGTTAGTTTGTATGTTTTGTTTTTTTGTGAGTGTGTTTTTTGTTTTGTTGTTGTTGTTGTTGTTGTTGTTTTCCCCATGAACTCTGGTAAAAGAAACCACTCTGAACAATCACTATGAAAACACACCAAA
>NW_015715951.1:0-267 GCF_001515625.1 Sinocyclocheilus rhinocerous
CAATAGAAGTAATAATGAAATTACATATAAAGATAAGTCCAATTTATGTTTAAAAACTCTCTCAGTTCAACTAATTGCATGTCATATAATTGTAAACTACAATACAGTTTCATTTAATTCAATTCTGAAAACATTACACCCGCAAGTATATGTTTTTAGGTATATTATTTCCATATGTATGCTTTTTAAGAGTGTGCTAAAGTGTACTTCTTTTTTTCGCAAAAATGGACTACTCAGTGTTTCTTGTTTTGTTCTTTCCCTAGACTC
>NW_015715952.1:0-267 GCF_001515625.1 Sinocyclocheilus rhinocerous
AGAGAACCTCCAACCTTGGTCTCTCGGTCCACTGTATTTGGCTAATGGTGAAGCAGAGGTTCCCCTAGGATGGCTGCAGTTACCAATCCACATTCACAACAAAACTTTCACTTTACCTGTTGCTGTCCTTTCCCCTAAAGCACTCGCCTATGCTGTAGTTTTGGGACTGGATTTCATCTTCTTCAGTGGCCTACAAATCAACTTAATGGACAGTAAATATTAATTTAAGTCCACCCCACAAGAAGATCATCCATTTCAACCTGGTAA
>NW_015715953.1:0-267 GCF_001515625.1 Sinocyclocheilus rhinocerous
CAAAATTTAAATTTTTTTTGTTCTTCTTTAAAGAATAGTTGTATTACCCTGTTTACAAAATATGATATTATATATTTTATGAACTTTCATAAAAATTAATCTAAAAGTTACATTTTGTAAACTGGCTTCTTTACTGAAATAGTTTCTATATATATAGAAATATATATATAGTTTCACTATATAAATACAAACATACAAAATGTACTGTCTTTTTAAATAAACACAGACACACACACACACACACACCTGAAATATGAACTTTGTGAG
>NW_015715954.1:0-267 GCF_001515625.1 Sinocyclocheilus rhinocerous
GAGGGGACGGATTGCAAAACCGTCGCCACGGATTGTTTTTTTCTCCTACAGGTGACTTCCCGGGCTCTGTACAAAACAGACCTTACACAGTTGAAAAAAACTGTAAATGTGCTGACTTGTCAAGGCTGGATCCGCCACACCAGAGGGTTTTTATTCCCTGTTGCCTGCCTGCGACGTAGATGAGGGTTTTTATTCCGTTGCCTGCCTGCGACGTAGATGAAGTTTTTCTTTTTTACATATATGTATGTATGTATATATATATATATA
>NW_015715955.1:0-267 GCF_001515625.1 Sinocyclocheilus rhinocerous
ACACTAGTACCAGTGTCACTCAAAGATGAAAATGGCAACACATCCTGCAAAATAAAGGACTCCGACGGTCCCGTGTCCCTCAATATCGTCACTGGAACTTTTGTCTCTTTACCAACAATCGACACATGCCCATAGGCAATAGAAGGTGCATAATCTCCATCTTTTATGGGGTTCACTGCTGTGGGAAATCCCTCACAAGAGGAGTTAACAGGATTTAACACCGGTGCCACAAGGACAGCTGGCTTAACATGAGGAGCCTTTCCCCCT
>NW_015715956.1:0-267 GCF_001515625.1 Sinocyclocheilus rhinocerous
CCACTGGATCTAAATATAGCAGTTTTGCATTTTCCATCGCTTCCCAATGTTTCTCCAACTGGCTTCATTTCAGGACTCATTTGGCATCAACATCAGTTCCATCACACTAAATAAACAAAAACGTCTTTGAAAACAAACGCTGAAACTAATTAATATTACCATGAGCTGTACAGGCCCATCAATACACGTATGCAAAATAGTTACCATGCATTGAAAAAAAAACTGCAAAAATTAGATTTACTTAAAGCCCGTTTACACCAAGGTAAC
>NW_015715957.1:0-267 GCF_001515625.1 Sinocyclocheilus rhinocerous
GCAATGATTCAATTAATTCCCCATGGACAAGTCCCACCATACATTTTTTTTTTTCTCTCATTGGAGAAGCTATATTGCTCTGATATGAGTCACAATAAGGAAAAAAAATGCAATCACAAATTCTGTTTCCTACCAAATTTAAAATAATTTTTATTTGTTACAAAAGATTCCTTCAAACTAAGATAGATTTCTACATTACGCCATATAAATGTCCATAAATGTTATATTGGGTAGGGTCTTTACTAACATGTAAAAATGTTTTTGTGA
>NW_015715958.1:0-267 GCF_001515625.1 Sinocyclocheilus rhinocerous
CAACATTCTTCAAAATATCTTCTTTTGTATTCAACAGAAGAAAGATACTCATACAAGTTTGGAACAACTTGATGAAGAGCAATTTATGACAGAATTAAAATTTTTGGGTGAACTATCCCTTTTATAAATACTGTAATAGTATATACACTGTTCAAAATTTGGGATCAGTAAGATTTTTTTTAATGTTTTATTTTTAATTTTTTAAGAAGTGTCTTATGCTCATAAAGGCTACATTTATTTCATAAAAACACAGAAAAAACAGTAATA
>NW_015715959.1:0-267 GCF_001515625.1 Sinocyclocheilus rhinocerous
CATGATGGATATACTTTTATCATAACTAACACAATGAAAACACGACTCATTGAGAATTGTGTAAAGTGTCATTGATTATAACATTAGTTTTGGTGAAAATGCAGAAATCAAATGACTGATAGACTCATGCTGATCTTGAATTGACTGCTGCAGTGATTATAAAAAAACGATCTTTGATTGCTTTCTGTATATAAAATAATCACGATATAGATAACAGAGTTGCCACACTTCTAACAGGAACAGTGTGAAGTTGATGGTTTAGTCACT
>NW_015715960.1:0-267 GCF_001515625.1 Sinocyclocheilus rhinocerous
CATGTTATTAACTATGGGGGCTCTCCCGTTCGGATCGCAGCGTGAGCCCTCCCATCCGAACAAGCGGACTGGAGGTGCCAAGGTTCATCTGTCCCTCGGGTGCAGCGGGCCCGCATGTCCTTACGTGGTTCAAACCCTCGCATCAGCGTTTATATATACACCGCGGGCTCCCTCTTTCTGCGGATGGGGGTCGGGGGGTCGCTTTGGACGTCCGTGGCCCGCTTCCCTTCAGGGCCGAGGGCACCCTGCCCCATCCATGACATCTAG
>NW_015715961.1:0-267 GCF_001515625.1 Sinocyclocheilus rhinocerous
AGGATTGCTTTTCTGGAGATCACAATGAATAAAGTCTCCTGTAATTATAATGGCAGCATCTGGGTATGAGTTCTCATGTCTGCTAATCATGTCATGCAGTTCTTTAAGTGCGTTATCCTCGTTAGCCGAGGGGGGGAATATACAGTACACTGTACTTAATACAACTCACTGCAGTTCTCTAGGCAAATAAAATGGTCTGCAGGTACATGGACCTGTTCCCGTTTTTCTGACTGTGTTTTAGGGTTAGGACCTCTGCGAGCACCTCCC
>NW_015715962.1:0-267 GCF_001515625.1 Sinocyclocheilus rhinocerous
ATGATTTTTAAATGCTTTTCATTTAAGTATTTTATGCTCACCAAGGCTGCATTTATGTGATTAAAAATACAGTAAAAACAGTAGTATTGTGAAATGCATGTGTAACGTGTGTATAATAAAATGTGAATGTACAGCAGTTTCCGAAATGTTCCTATTAATGATTTATAAAATGTCTGCATTCTCACAAACGTTCCTAAATACATTTATCTTTATAAACTGCAGTTCATCTTAAATTCAAGTGCGATGTGTACAAGTACATCTCTAGAA
>NW_015715963.1:0-267 GCF_001515625.1 Sinocyclocheilus rhinocerous
ACAGATGAGTTTAAAAACTCACAACACCAACAAATGTAGCCTTTTGGGGCTTTTTCCCACTTTCTTCCAGTGTGCTTTGGCTTGCATGCCCGCTGCTACTCAACCACCATGAGAAGATAAGCCGTCTACCCTTATCAGCTTTTGTTTCTTTCTTCAACATCAGTTTATTTTCTTTTCCAGTTGAGATTTTTCATTTTATTTTATTTTCCCGTTCAGCCAACACCCAAGACGTCACTTCCAATGACTACCGAACTTCCAGCCAATCAA
>NW_015715964.1:0-267 GCF_001515625.1 Sinocyclocheilus rhinocerous
CAGTATGCTGGCGTACCTCGGCGCGATGTCCAAGTGGTTGACATTGAAACCTTGAAGAGGGACAGGATAAAGGAAGAAATCAGAAATATCAGGAGACATTTATTTTAGATATTGTTGAATGCAATGGGATTTCAAAACTTGAAGCCTGTATCACGTCAGTGTGTGAATGTCTCACCTGATATAGCAAAGCCGCTAAAACCAACAGCTAGCACCAGAAATGATATGGCCACACCTTTACTGTGAGAGAAACCAACCACTAACAGCAGA
>NW_015715965.1:0-267 GCF_001515625.1 Sinocyclocheilus rhinocerous
GTGCCCCAATCCTGCTTTACAAGTGCAGTGGGTGTCTCGGATATACGGGTTTTCTGAAGACAGCTCCACCTGCAACAAAGCAACAAAACATTGTTATTAACAAAGTCATTATTAACTAACCCTAACCCACATTTCAAGACAAGATGTACAAAATAGCAGGTGTTTTTAAAATGAAAATCCACTTAGACCTTTTTTTCTTTTTTTTAAATCACTAACCCCAAAATTTTCTTGTCTTAAAGTATTTCCAAACAATAGTAGATAACTAAG
>NW_015715966.1:0-267 GCF_001515625.1 Sinocyclocheilus rhinocerous
CATTCAGGAGTGAAGCTGCTCTACTGAAGACAATCCTTATTCACACCATGTTCTCAATAGGGATGCACCGAAACTAAAATTCTTGGCTGAAGCCAGAACCAAACAAAATGAAACACTGGGCCAAAGACCGAAAACAGTTTTTGCATTTTCCCCCATATATTTTGCAAATGTTTTCAGCATTGCAGAATTAATTAGCCAAAATGTGCTTTTTACTGTTTTGTGTTGCTTTTCAAAGAAAAAATCAATTACAAAACAACAATTTAAAAA
>NW_015715967.1:0-267 GCF_001515625.1 Sinocyclocheilus rhinocerous
CAGTGCCATGGAAGCCCTCTTTGAACAGGTGTCCAAGGAATGGGATAACCTGGCCAGGTAAAACTGATATTCAGGATTTAGTGTAAATGTATTCATATGTCACTTTTAATTAGTGCTACATTGGAAGTGTAATTTGAGACTCCTGGGAGTTACATTATTATTTTATGATCTTGTAGAACTGATGCTGAGAGTTCATCTGATCATTTGGAGGCTCTTCGGAAACTCTCGGTTGTTCTTAAAGAAAAGAAAAGCACACTTGAGGACCTC
>NW_015715968.1:0-267 GCF_001515625.1 Sinocyclocheilus rhinocerous
GAGGGAACATCTGGATTGGTCTACAAAAAACAAAAAAACATTTCACTGCAGAGTTCTGTAGATATAATACAAAACTTGAAAGAAAACCATATGCTTTACAAATGTGTGAGGTTTATAGGCACATTTAAGCCTCTAAAGCTCTATTGAGGCTTTAAAGGGACAAACACACAGCTAATCAGGACATGTTGAAATGTCTAAAACATTATTCAAAGTGAGTTTTCCGTTCACATCTGCTCCTTTTTGTTTCGTTTGGTTGAGCTAAACTGA
>NW_015715969.1:0-267 GCF_001515625.1 Sinocyclocheilus rhinocerous
CAGGTCTCGTCCATGTTACGTGTGTTGAAAGCCTTCTCTTTGTTCGCATTTACCTATCTGTGGATTTATAGACTGCCTGTAACCTTCATCATCATGTTTGTGTGTACTACAAAGTGTTGTGACAGAAGACCCGACCAAAAATTGAATAACGTGGCACGTCATATAGCGTATGTTTTTGTCTCGTCTTTTGGTGTGCTTCCTTTTGGCTTTTCTGAAATGTTTACCCTTTTTCACTATGGACAATCCAACCGTTTTGCTAATCTGCCT
>NW_015715970.1:0-267 GCF_001515625.1 Sinocyclocheilus rhinocerous
AGGATTCTTTGATGAATAGAAAGTTAAAAAGAACAGGATTTATTTGAAATAGTTACAATCACTTGTAACATTATAAATGTCACTTTTAATTAATTTAATGGATCCTTGTTGAACTAAAGTATTAATTTCTTTCAAAAACATTAAAGGAAATTATACTGACCCCAATTTTGAGCTGTAGTTTGCATACCTCTGCTTTCCTCTCCAGCAGAGCATTCAGGCCTTGTGCTTTCTCTGCCCCGTTACAGCTGTGCAGTCGGTCTGCTTTCC
>NW_015715971.1:0-267 GCF_001515625.1 Sinocyclocheilus rhinocerous
CAGGGGCCACACCCACAGCTTCCACAACTCCGGGTGGGGGTGAAAGATGGTGCCCCCCGCCTGTGAGAGGAGATCCCATGGAGAGTCTTCTAGTACGGCTACCAGGTCCACAAACCATGGGCAGACCGGCCAGTATGGGGCTACTAACAAGAGACGAACTCATGACTGCTCCCCAGCCCGTGAGGGAGGCATCCGTCGTTAGCGTTACACGACGACATGGAGCCCCAACACGGGGCCTTGTGACAGGAACCATGGTTTCTTCCACAT
>NW_015715972.1:0-267 GCF_001515625.1 Sinocyclocheilus rhinocerous
CATGTTTTTTGGCATTAATAAAGAGCCCAATTAGCTTACCTGGCCCTTTTCTGCTCAGGCAATAGCGCGGGACACCTCAGAGGGCCTGACAGAGCTGAGTGAGGCCCCCAGACAGCACACACACACACACACATACACAATTAAAAGATGCAAGCTCTGCGAGTTTCCAGCTATCCTCATATTCAGACATTCAATATTAACTTGACTCGGCCCATGAAAAATCAGATCGATGCTCATTTGCATATTAATCAATCACTGCATATTCAT
>NW_015715973.1:0-267 GCF_001515625.1 Sinocyclocheilus rhinocerous
TGTTGGGCCATTGGCTACCATCCAGGAGATAGACGGCCTTGCTTGCGATTGGAGTCCCATTGAAATAAGATGCTGAAATCTGTTGGCAAAGAAAGGTTAGGAAAGGGAACTAATGAGGACTGTCTAATAAGGATGAAGCTTTACTCACCTTTCCGTTAATCACTGATCCATAGGCAAAGAAACCTGGGAGGTCCAAAAACGTGACCTTGCCAGCTTCAAACGTAATGGACACGGTTGTGGACTTTGACATCATTACATCTGGGAGGA
>NW_015715974.1:0-267 GCF_001515625.1 Sinocyclocheilus rhinocerous
CCACAGACTCATGCGGTTCTTCTCCTCGTACGCCACCACCTTTCTGAGGAACTCCAGAAGAGCCTGAGAACAAACACCGTACAGTGAACAAACGGCAAACATCACCCTCCAACGACCCAAGGGCTGGCCCAGGTTACAAAAAGAACAATTCCATAATGTACCGATGTCCTTGCTACATTTCTGGGTCTGGGAACATTACAGTTGTGTTGCTGTCTGTGGAGCGTCAGAGAGCTCTCGGAGTTCATCAGAAATATCTTAATTTGTGTT
>NW_015715975.1:0-267 GCF_001515625.1 Sinocyclocheilus rhinocerous
CACAAGTAATCCACAGCACTCCAGTCCATCAGTTAATGTCTTGTGCAGTGAAAAGCTGTGCATTTGTAACAAACAAATACATCAAGACGTTTTTAACTTCAAATTGCTTCCATCTAAGAGAGTGTTTACACTACACCATTTTCGACTAAAAACCTAAACTTTTTATGTTTTTTGTCCATTCATTTACACCACAATGGCGTTTTGGGGGGCCTAAAAAAATGTAAACTTTTAAAACAGGTTTCAAAGTGCAAGTTTTTGAAAATGATA
>NW_015715976.1:0-267 GCF_001515625.1 Sinocyclocheilus rhinocerous
CCTAAGAAATGGGACACCACTACTACACCGTTACACGTCATCATATGTCGTCGCTAGCTCTTACGTCAAAGAAAATGCGCCGATATTTATCACAAACTTCCACGTATTCACGTATTCATGAACGTAAAAACAATGCATTGATCAGACGTGTGTTAAAAGAGAAGTTACCTGCCACCAAACTAATATTTACGTTGTCAAATCAGCGGGTATCAATAAAATATATTGTGGAACTATCGTGCAGTCAATAACATTAGCGAACTTTTATCA
>NW_015715977.1:0-267 GCF_001515625.1 Sinocyclocheilus rhinocerous
CCTCAAGCCGATCTCTGTTATACCCTGATTTGGGGCTATGAGATCTGTTCCTTCAGACTCCTCAAGGTGCGGATAGTCAAAGCTTGCTGCGGGGTGGAAGAAACTCTTTCTGGAAGAAATTCTTTGAATTGGAAAGCTTGAAAGGCGAGTTCTTGCTTCAGGACCTTAACTTGAGTTGAAAGAGGCAACCTGTAATTGCTTCAGCTGGTGATGGTAGTGCAAAAATGTCTCCCATAAAACAACCAAAAATGCAGTCGTGTGTATATA
>NW_015715978.1:0-267 GCF_001515625.1 Sinocyclocheilus rhinocerous
CCGACTGTAGTTGTGATCTTCGAAAGGTTCATGCCCTTGTAGTTTTTGCTGAATTTTGTTTTTGTTTGTTCCAGAAAAGTCTAAAACATTCAACATGTCAAGTGAGCTGTCAACATAAAAACCTCACTTCTAGGCATCATATTTAGTGTGGATCTAAATGAGCAGCCTACTAACAGAAACAGATGCATTATAAAAGCAAAACCTAGTGTGCTACCTAACTAGTGAGCATTTTAGTCTAATATTATAGTGTGCAGCCTACCTAGACAG
>NW_015715979.1:0-267 GCF_001515625.1 Sinocyclocheilus rhinocerous
AACCAGAAACCTGCACTCTGCTAAGGTATGGGCTCTGGCCAGCAATAGCCGACAAGCCCCAGACAGCCTTCTCCATCCCTCTGCTAGAGCTTTTTGTTTGTCTGTCACTGGAGTGTCAGGTTCCTGCGCTGGAAAAATAACCTCACACTTGAAGTCTTGTCTGTGAAGTGAACATTTCAGTTACTTTCATGGAATACTGACCATATAGACGTGAAAATTTACAACATTTATGGAACCATCTAGGATTGTACAGTTGCATGCAAAAGT
>NW_015715980.1:0-267 GCF_001515625.1 Sinocyclocheilus rhinocerous
AATGAATACTATAATTAATTTATTATTTATATCATTATTATTATTATTATTTTGCATTTTGACATTATCTTCATGAGAATTAATTCAATTTTCCCCCTAAATTCTCTTAATATATTTATTTACATTGTACTTATCATATATGTATTGCATTGAATTGTATTTCAAAAGTAGCTAGCAATGATGACAGTGTATCCCGCAATGAATTTAATATGCTATTAATGTGAATTTGGTGAATTTAACCAAAACAAAAATGAACACTTGAACCAA
>NW_015715981.1:0-267 GCF_001515625.1 Sinocyclocheilus rhinocerous
AAAGTGAGACCTGTACTACTGGTTGGTTCCGATTTTCCACATTTGCTCATCCCTACTCAGCCTGTTTGTGTTGGCCCTTCTGGGGGACCTATAGCAATATGTACTTCCCTTGGTTGGACACTTCAAGGTCCTGCCAGCTTGATTCCTCTCCCCTTTTATGAGCAGCAGTGTTTCTTTACTGCAGTTGAACCTACCCACTTTGATCTTCAGAAGCATGTGGAGAAATTGTGGCAAATTGACACTTTGCCCTATATCAGTGAGAAAGCC
>NW_015715982.1:0-267 GCF_001515625.1 Sinocyclocheilus rhinocerous
TGGGAAAACTGGGTCATGGAGCACGTGGAGAGGGAAAAACACACATAATGAGTCCAGGGGCGTGACAGTATATATATATATATATCTTCATGTTCCTGTTCTGTATATTCTAATTTCTAATACAAAAATGTACTGATATTGCCACGTTGTTTGTAAATGTCTAATTGCTTAATAATAATAATAATAATAAACTAAAAAAAAACAAAAAATTCCTCCCCGAACTTCCCGCTGCCCTGCATCTTGCTCTCTCATTGGCTGTAGGTCATC
>NW_015715983.1:0-267 GCF_001515625.1 Sinocyclocheilus rhinocerous
GTGATGAAGGATTTTGAAAGTCTGACAGTAATCAGTGTTGAGTTCCACTGTAAGGTTAACCCTGCCTGCTTTAAAGGGTTCAAAATGATTTACAGTTGAAAACATTAGTTAGAAATTTTAAAAAAGTAATCAAATGTAATCAGTTACATTAATAAAGTCATTGAAATAGTTACACTACTTATTACGTTTTAACGCATTTCCAAAGTAACCTTCCCAACACTGTTGAGATGTTAACACTCATCTCGTCCTCTAATGTGGATTTACAGC
>NW_015715984.1:0-267 GCF_001515625.1 Sinocyclocheilus rhinocerous
TTTAATCTCACATTCAGTTTAATGGAAGACCCCCTGTAGAAAGGCTTATATGCAGAGTGCAGGGAGAGAAAAAAATGTTTTAATACAAACTTTAACTAATCATGTAGTCATGCATTAATACAGCGAAACAAACATGTCAACTTTTAAAAGAGGAGTAAAATGCTTCCCATGTGCTTTATTGTTAATGTCAACAATTGTGCATCCATTTAAAACTCTATACTATTGTGTCTAATACGTTATAATGTGAAAATTCCAGAGATAAACACA
>NW_015715985.1:0-267 GCF_001515625.1 Sinocyclocheilus rhinocerous
CCGGTGGAGCGGTCGGTTGCGATGCAATTGTGTCCAAATACCGCAGCCACCTGGCGGTCATGACCCAGATGTTCTCAAAGAACTCCGTACCGCTACTGACCTTGTGCTGTCTCTGGGCTGTGTGATGTCCACATGAGGGAAACTGACCAGACTCGGTTTTTAAATGCCCCCGTGCCTCTTCGGCAACGCAGTGGAGAACTTCGCCCAGCAGTTCTCCGCCGTACAGAAGCAGACTGAGGCCATCAAACACATCCTGCCCCGGCGTGC
>NW_015715986.1:0-267 GCF_001515625.1 Sinocyclocheilus rhinocerous
TGGAAAGCATGTGAAAGTGCGCATCGTTGTATTTACCTTGCCTCCCCACTATTTCGGCCACATGTTCGGAGCTTGGCACGGGGACGCACTCCGTTATGTTGCAGCCCCGTCCTTTGGTTTCGGTGGGCGAGCTCTCGTACAGGGCGCACAACTTGTTCTTCCCTTGTAACATCCCTGAATCGGCTGGGATGTGATTGTGGTGGTTATTGTTACTCCTGTCTTGAACTCCACCACCTCCACCCGCAGGAGCACCGTCCTCGCCCTCTC
>NW_015715987.1:0-267 GCF_001515625.1 Sinocyclocheilus rhinocerous
CTCCGTCACAATCTCATTTCTCATCATCAGTAAGTGCAATAAAACATAAAACACCACAGGAAAGAGCGAAGCAGAAGAGCGAGAGCGTGAGAGAAAACAGCCAAGATCACAGACGAGAGGAAAGCCAGCACTGGAAATCAAAGACGGGATATCACTGTGGGAATGACACACGTCACAGACGAGCGGATAAACATCGTACATCTGCAGTTCCTGAAAAACAAAAGCAGAAATCACCACGAAAAGAGACGAACAGGCCGAGCAACAAAC
>NW_015715988.1:0-267 GCF_001515625.1 Sinocyclocheilus rhinocerous
CTCTTGACAGTCGCGGTAGCACGGTCTCATGTTGTTTCCACCAGCACGGCAAATTTTTTATCATCACCATTGATGGATGTCTAAAATATAAAAAAAAAGAGAAGCCTAAAACAGGCCCGAGGCTCGGCCCGTGTCTGAGTTATGATGGGAAAATTGGCCCGAAGCCCGGCCCTAGAGGAGTAAATAAGTCGGGGCCCGGGCTGAAATGCAGGGCTGTAGTTCTCTGGCTTGTCCACATGATGTTTAGCAAACTGCAGATGGGCAGCA
>NW_015715989.1:0-267 GCF_001515625.1 Sinocyclocheilus rhinocerous
CTCGGAGGTAGAGGCGATTTGTGATGCTGCGCTCACACTGTTTTTTAAAAAGTGCTTCCTCTGAACTTCTCTATCTCTTCAGATTAGTCAGGGAACAAATTACCTGCCTGCACATAAAAAGGCCCTCTCCAATCCTCCGCACAGCCATGTAACGAGCCTGATCTCCCTTTTGAAGAGTGGGCATGTTATTTTCCCTCTCGCCTGCAGGCTACCCTGCCATGCAAATGATTATGAAATTAAATTTAAAACTATACATGTATTCAGCCT
>NW_015715990.1:0-267 GCF_001515625.1 Sinocyclocheilus rhinocerous
CTCTTGCAGAATCTGGCAGATTCGATGTGTCTTGCTATCTCTGATAAGAAAAAGCTCTAGCCATTTGGTGAAATAATCGACTACTACCAGAAGATACACATTCCCCTTTTTACTTTTGGGAAGGGGCCCCATAAGGTCCACCCCTAACATGTACCCCGGCTCCTCCACCTCCGTGGACTGGAGAAAACCAGAGGGTTTGGTGTTGTTGGGCTTGTATTTCTGGCAGACTGTGCATTCTTTCAGATACTCCCATACATCTTTGCGCAC
>NW_015715991.1:0-267 GCF_001515625.1 Sinocyclocheilus rhinocerous
CTTACATTTAAAGTGTAATTCGGTAATTAAAAGTCAAGAACTAACCATTCAGGCTCCAGTTATTTTCGTTTTAATTAACAAATAACATATATGGCAGCTCTCTTCTCGCACCGTTGCCACAACCTGCTGGCGCAATCAGGAAATTCTGCAAAGGCCGTGTCGGCCGCATCCTTCGGAGGACTCGTCCTCCGAAGGATGCGGTCTTTGAATTGGGACACAGCTAATGGTTCAAATTCAACAGAAAATTTGACGCTGCTCATCCGGGAA
>NW_015715992.1:0-267 GCF_001515625.1 Sinocyclocheilus rhinocerous
TTTCCACTACTGAAAGAGAGAGATAACAAATAAAAATGTAGTCTGAACAAAAATTGTATTTGCTTTTTTATTCGTCTTGTCAAGATAAAAAATTTGTTGCTGTCAACACAGTAGCAAAAGTGTTGCAGAGAAAAAATAAATACATAATTGCGACATCTGCCATCCTTATTCTGCTCTATCACTCATCGACAACCTGCCTGTTCTGTCTGGAATCGTATATTTACCACCAGTACAGCCTGCTCTGAAGACCTTTATTTTTTTGCTGTA
>NW_015715993.1:0-267 GCF_001515625.1 Sinocyclocheilus rhinocerous
AATAATGTTCTTTTTAGCAGCATCATATGACCCCTTTAAATGGTGCTTAATCTGTGCATATTTCTCTCCTGAAGTTAAAAATTCCTTAATAGATTTGTTTCTTCCAACACCGCAGCTTTTCGCTTCACAAAAGGTTAAATGATGGAGTGGAGTCATGTGGATTACTTGTGGATTATTGTATTGTTTTTATCAGCTTGTTGAACTCTCATTCTGACAGCATCTATTTACTGCAGAGGATCCATTGGTGAGCAAGTGATGTGATGCTAA
>NW_015715994.1:0-267 GCF_001515625.1 Sinocyclocheilus rhinocerous
AGGATTCTTTGATGTATAGAAAGTTCAAAAGAACAGCATTTATTTCAAATAGAAATCTACAAAACCTTATTAAAAAATATTTTTACTGTCAGTTTGATCAATTTAATGCATCCTTGCTGAATGAAAGCATTAATTTATTTTTGTTTCCAAGAAAATGTATCGTGTTTTAAGCATGTTTATGTTTGGAAAACAAGACAAAAATAATGATTACGCAATGATTTGTCCAGTGTTTGTGTTTGTCCCTCAATCATTGCTCTACACACGTAT
>NW_015715995.1:0-267 GCF_001515625.1 Sinocyclocheilus rhinocerous
TAGTATCACTATGGCATGTGCACCTTCAGGCTGAATGACGCATTTATATGTAGATGTCACTTCCAAACAATACTTTTATTCAAAGGATATAGCATCGAACATTGATATTAGTATAATTACAACAGCAGTATACTTAAAACATACTTGATCATTGCTTAAGTACACTACAAAATAACTTGAAATGAACTTATTTTTGTAAGAAATGTTATTACAAATGTGTAAACAATAAAACCTTATCTTTCCATATGATAGAGCGAGCAAAATTAT
>NW_015715996.1:0-267 GCF_001515625.1 Sinocyclocheilus rhinocerous
CATTACAGTTTGTGTTACTGTACTGAAGCCATGGTAAAAATTGTAGTAAGGGCCATTAGACTTTGATGGCAACCAAATCACCTAAGCTATTCTTCCAACAGTCTTGAGAAAAAGGTTTATAAAGCATTTTTATAATATCACCTGAAAATAATCAAATATTAGCCTTATAAATTCTGACACTTAAATAAGAATTTATGCCACGTCAAATGCGAAAAAAAATTCAAATTCCACATGCAGATAGGGGCTTCTGGAATATGTGCTGTGTTT
>NW_015715997.1:0-267 GCF_001515625.1 Sinocyclocheilus rhinocerous
CATTACAGTTTGTGTTACTGTACTGAAGCCATGGTAAAAATTGTAATAAGGGCCATTAGACTTTGATGGCAACCAAATCACCTAAGCTATTCTTCCAACAGTCTTCAGAAAAAGGTTTATAAAGCATTTTTATAATATCACCTGAAAAGAATCAAATATTAACCTTATAAATTCTGACACTTAAATAAGAATTTATGCCACGTCAAATGCGAAAAAAATGTAAAATTCCACATGCAGATAGGGGCTTCTGGAATATGTGCTGTGTTT
>NW_015715998.1:0-267 GCF_001515625.1 Sinocyclocheilus rhinocerous
CTGAACTATTGCACAGCAAATAGTTTTCCCACTGTATACAATTTTTATAGCATATTATATTATGAAATAAGCAAATATAACACTTATGCTCTATGATTCATCAACAAATTTGAGACTCGAACTAAACTCTCTCCACGTGAGCTCGCAATCAATCCTCATCAATCGTTGCAAATCACAAAACAATCGCCTCTGTATACTACTCACTGATGGAATATGACACAAATACAATAAGGTGAATATTTATCACCTTTTTGGTGTTTTATACAG
>NW_015715999.1:0-267 GCF_001515625.1 Sinocyclocheilus rhinocerous
CTTTCACATAACAAATCTGCTTCAAAGATACAATTAAATGAATTGATAATTGACATTGAAATAAAAATGTAAAGCCTGTACAAATAACAGAAATCGTGAATAGGTATAAATAATTGGAAATAATGTAAAAAAAAATAATAATAAAAACAGTGCACATTTCATTTCTCTATCATGTATGCAGTTTTGTTTGCTTTGCTGTTTCCTGATAAAAGTCCAGAAATTTGTCAACTTTTTCGTCAGGTGTCTTTAATTATATGATGTCATTAC
>NW_015716000.1:0-267 GCF_001515625.1 Sinocyclocheilus rhinocerous
CTGCAGAACTCAGGAGAAAAACCTACCGATTTCCACAGACTAAGAACACCCAACATGCAAAATTAATCAAATCCTCTGCTCTTTGCATGGCTGCTTTTTAAATGTTTCCTCTCATTTATTGAACTTTCAGCTAGCAATTAGAGAGTATGGTACTATCTAACACATTTTACCATTCTTAAATCCATTCTACTGATTTCGGAGTCTATTTTCACATGTCTGTTGATTAGAGCACCAGCCACCGTACATCATCGCAGTGCTGCCACGCTA
>NW_015716001.1:0-267 GCF_001515625.1 Sinocyclocheilus rhinocerous
AAGGGGGTCTGAATACTTTCCGTACCCACTGTATATATAAAATATTGTGTTCATTATTATTATTCTTGCTACAAAATGTTGGCCATATTAAAATCCATACCTGACATCCATTAATGGTTTGATCCCAGTCATTCAGATTCTCATGATTTTTAGGCTTAATATTATGTTTTCAATGGCATCTTTTAGGTCGTGTTTGTGTCTTGGTATGTGTGATAGCAGACACAAAATGAGCTTGTTATGCAACAGAAGGATCCCACATGGAGTTGC
>NW_015716002.1:0-267 GCF_001515625.1 Sinocyclocheilus rhinocerous
AGCACCCTGCCTCTTTAATTACTGAGCACATCGTTTCCCATGACGCGCACTTCACAGACACGCCACGTCGCGTCTTTAACTGCCGAACACATCGTTTTCCACGACTGTATGCGCATGTCTGAGTGTACCCATACCGGCAGCGTGCAGCTCCTGCTGCCAATAAATTACATTATATTTATCCCATATTGTGAGATGGTCCTCACTGCAGAACACAAGATCCAAGGGGCGAGGTTGAAGATCCAGATCCAACTCCTCCCACCTTACATA
>NW_015716003.1:0-267 GCF_001515625.1 Sinocyclocheilus rhinocerous
TCCCTCTGAGAAACAGGAGGCGGTGAGGAGAAAAGAGCTGCGCAGCGTCCGCATGCATCATTAGTGTGGGACAAATGTGTTACAACTACACCACAAGATTTCCTGTGCTCACTGTGCCAGCATAAAAACCTTGCTACACACACAGCCTCTTAAACCCAATAATCCATCCTCACTCAAGTCTCTGAGGTTTCACCCTCGCGAACAAGTTACAACCGGACTAGTAAGCCTTTAAAGGGGTCATATGATGCGATTTCAATTTTTCCTTTC
>NW_015716005.1:0-267 GCF_001515625.1 Sinocyclocheilus rhinocerous
ATACGAGTCCATAATCCATAATAACACTTCCTCCAGTGAAAAAGTTGTCTTGTCTGAATCAGTAGAGAAATCTGCACAGATCAAACACCGTTTACAAGCAAAAACAGTCCAAAACATCTCTAAACAAATACGTGGGTGGATTTTGATGTGAGAGACAACAGGAGATGGACCTTTTTCACACATTATTATGGATTATGGAATCGTATTTTGGCCAGGTTTGATGTTAAAAATGTCTTAATGATAGATTTGTTTCTTACAAACACGCAG
>NW_015716006.1:0-267 GCF_001515625.1 Sinocyclocheilus rhinocerous
CTCATGAAAAATGGGGACAAAAAAAAAAGTGTTGCGTTTATAATTTTGTTCAGTGTAAAATACAAATATCAAAATAAATGAAAAAACTAAAATGAAATTAAACTAACAACAGTTATTGAAAAACTAATTGAAATAAAAAATTAATTATCAAAAATAAATCATCATTTTCGTAATCATGACATTCTAATCCCGTGGCGGAACTATGCTATGAGCTGTGTGCCGGTTTAGGGAAATACCTGCCAATGGCGCATCATGGACGTGAGGTTA
>NW_015716007.1:0-267 GCF_001515625.1 Sinocyclocheilus rhinocerous
CTGTTTACAATTAATTAGTGAAGGCAAAACTGTGATTAAAAAGAAATAAAAAGTCAAAATGCTTCATCTTATTCATTACAACATCCTTTTAACGTGGTTTGTAGGGCACTGGCAGGCTTAGGATATCCTCTGTGCGCCTCAGTCCTGAATGCAATCAATTTTTCATTTTCAATTAAAATCACATTTTTGATATATCCGTTTCTGAAGTTAATAGGATTTTTTATGGTAAAATAATCTGGTAAAATAAAGTTTTCACACAAAAAAAAA
>NW_015716008.1:0-267 GCF_001515625.1 Sinocyclocheilus rhinocerous
CTGTGTTTATGAAACACATTGGTTAAAGTAAGAAAAGCCAAGAGAAAATGTGTTAAGATTATATTGGCTGTTTTTTTTTTTTTCTAATGACCTAGTTGTGTTGTTGTTGCCAGGTTCGCTGATGTTATCAGTATTAATGTGTAATATAGTATATGTTATTGATCACAGCTGCATTTCAATGAAATTATAGGAAAAGTTTTAAAAACACTTTTCACACCACTGTAGAACATCTGTACTGTTTAGACACGCAGACATCAAGAATCAGCA
>NW_015716009.1:0-267 GCF_001515625.1 Sinocyclocheilus rhinocerous
CTGTTAGTATTTTGACAGTCACTGTGCTATGATTGACTATATGTTACTATTGGATAGAAACTAGTGCTAATGTTTTGACCGAATGACTCAATTATGAATCACGTTTGCTGTGTTTTGATAGAGTTAGTATATGAAGAAAAAAACTATTCAGCATTTTGAAATGTAGAGATGGTATTTATTTAACTAAATGTGGTTTTGGCCACAAAATTAACTAGTTGGCTTATTGTGTGATGTAGGTGTGTTGCTGTGTTAAGAGTTTAGAAAAAA
>NW_015716010.1:0-267 GCF_001515625.1 Sinocyclocheilus rhinocerous
ACTTGATTATTTTCTTTTTATGCTCTGATTTAGTGTCCCGAGTGTCTGGTGTGACTGGAGAGCATCTGAAAATCACCTGCCGTTATGAAAATGAATTAAAGGATAATGTCAAATTCATCTGCAAAGCAAGTAGCACGTCCTTCTGTGAGAAATCAGCTATCAAAGTTTCATCAGAGAAACACAGTAATGGACGATTCTCTCTGAGCGATAATGCATCTGCAGGAGTTTTTACTGTGACCATCGCTGGTCTGACAGAAGAGGATTCTG
>NW_015716011.1:0-267 GCF_001515625.1 Sinocyclocheilus rhinocerous
GTTGGAAAGCAGCATAAATGTAACGACTCTCTTTTCGTCTCTCTCCTCCTCTCTCACTGTCGACCTAATTAGGTATCAGTTTGAGCGAGTGGTCTGCAACCCTCGAATCAGCAACACGCCCCCCCCACTCCCGCGGGCATCACCGCTCAGAGTGATGGGAGGCCTTGCGCAAGTCTTCACATCCAACAGTAGAGCTGGGATTTGGTACACAGTCTGATATGCTCCAGTTTCTAATTTTATAACGTATGGCCCCCCCCCCCTTAAAGC
>NW_015716012.1:0-267 GCF_001515625.1 Sinocyclocheilus rhinocerous
CGACAGAACTTCTACCTGTCCAAACAGCTGGACGAGGCCACGGACGAGAACGAGGACAGACTGCAGCTCAAGCAGGACGTGGAGCGCCTGCGCCGGGAGGTGGCAGACCGAGAGATGCACCTCAACAACCAGAAACAGGTAGAGTCCACACACAAACACACACACACACTCCCGTCGGCATGTGTGTGAGTCACAGACAGTCGCATGTGGACGCAGCGGGAGAGAGATGTGGGCTGAATTTAAGAGCCCACCGCAGGTGATGAGCAC
>NW_015716013.1:0-267 GCF_001515625.1 Sinocyclocheilus rhinocerous
CGCAACACCCTAAAACACCCTAGCAACCACCCAGCACACCCTAATAGCCATCCAGAACACCATAGCAACCACCCAAAGTGTTCTAGCAACCACTCAGAATGCTAAAAACACCCCAGCAACCATCGGGAACACCCTAACAACCACCTATCACCCAGTACACCCTAGCAACAACTCAGAACACCCTTAAAATCACCTAGAACACTCTAGCAACCACCCAGAACACCATAACAACAAAGTGTTCTAGCAACCACTCAGAGTGCTCTAGCA
>NW_015716014.1:0-267 GCF_001515625.1 Sinocyclocheilus rhinocerous
ACACACACAGGCTTTCCTCCTCACCAATGACATTAAACACCGTGTTTACACCGGACTTGAGTGGCAAAATACAGTAGAGCCCATTATAATCAGTGACGCTGTCTACATTGGATGCGATGCGACGCGACACGACATGACAAAACCCAACATTAAACTAATGCCTTGTTCTGTTTATGACATACTGACACAAAGTTAAAATGATTTACAACGATCGCTTGTCGTGTCCAGTGTAGAGCTGTTGTGGCGCGACGCGACAACTGTAGCGTC
>NW_015716015.1:0-267 GCF_001515625.1 Sinocyclocheilus rhinocerous
TAAAATAACACAGACAGCACATGCAAATAAATGAAGCTATCGGTATGCAGAGCATCCTTAATGAATCCCTCCCATGCTTTTTCTTCATCATTTGGGGTTTTGATGTGATATTGTGCAGCACACATTTAAAGGCATTCATTGTGAGATTGGCTGTGCATCTCTGTCACCTAAACATACACAGGTACTGCTTATTTATTTTGAATGCGATAATAACACATGTATCTTTCTTTCATGTAATAAAAGTGTTGTAATTGCTGTCAAACTCAA
>NW_015716016.1:0-267 GCF_001515625.1 Sinocyclocheilus rhinocerous
CTGGGAGGAAGTGTTTCAAAGCTAGAAACACGGCCAGCATCTCCATTCAACTTATGCGCCACGTAAGATGGCGGCCGCTCCACAGGCTGCGGGCTGAGCGGCCACTCATGACCGCTCCCAACCGGTGAAAGGTGCATCCGTCGCTAGCATATGCGGAAACCAGGAGCTCCCAGCACCAGGCCCTGACATTAGAACCAAGGTTTCCTTCACATGTCTAAGGCGCGTAGGCACCGCTGCGTGACCTTGAGCATGCGAAGCGGGTTTCCC
>NW_015716017.1:0-267 GCF_001515625.1 Sinocyclocheilus rhinocerous
GCAATATATCGCACAACAAAAAGTTGTTATCGTGACAGGCCTTAGTACCATATGAAACCTATTATTAGCCTACATGTGGTGACAATTGTGGACACCGAGGAGCCTTGGAGTGAAAAGTGTTGAGAACCACCAATGTAATCGAGAAACATCAAATCAAATGTAGAATTCAGCCACAGAGAGCTGAGGGAATAAACACCATTGCACGGGTTGCCAGGTTGGTAGAAAGGCCTGAATCCTGTGATGCACTCAAACACCAGCGTCCCAAAA
>NW_015716018.1:0-267 GCF_001515625.1 Sinocyclocheilus rhinocerous
TAAACACAATCTACTACATATAGACAACTTCATTTTAATGAAAATAACAAATGAAAAAAATATATAATCATAATCTATGACAAATATACTATTATAAACTAGGTTAGTGGATAATTCAGCATCAAAAGATACTCTAAAAAAAATGAAACAACTTTATTTAGTGGGGAACAAATAAAAGTGAATCAAGTCTAAGACTAAATCTGGTAAAACCTAAAACATCTGGTTACACATTGCTCTTTGTATTGTTGTAAAATACATTCATGAAAA
>NW_015716019.1:0-267 GCF_001515625.1 Sinocyclocheilus rhinocerous
GTGCAAAGAAAACAAAAATAATGACTTTATTCAACAATTATTCTCCTCCTAATCACGTCTTTCACCATTATCAAGAGTACCTCTGCACTTAAACAATGCATGCGCTAAGCCTTGTTTACATGGAAAGGAACGTACGCGCATGCGTCGTGATACTCTCTATAATGGTGCCTTAGGGTGATGCGAAGAAGAATTTTTGAGTAAAGTTGTTGTATTATTTTTTGCGCACAAAAAGTATTCTCGCTGCTTTGTAAAATTACGGTTGAACCA
>NW_015716020.1:0-267 GCF_001515625.1 Sinocyclocheilus rhinocerous
GTTGGGCACAAAGACAACAGAACCACTTAATCACAAATAATAAATTTTTATATAATCAGTAAATTCACTGTTATGAATTCTCAGTGTTTCATCAATAATTTTATTTGAATTAATTTCTGAAATCAATCTAAACACCACACTTGAGAACCACTGCATTAAAATGCAGAAAATATTTCTAAATTCCTAATATAACTAAATATTCCTGCCACGTTTATGCAAAATGTGTGTCTACAACAATAGGTGGACTTTGAAACAATCATTTATAAA
>NW_015716021.1:0-267 GCF_001515625.1 Sinocyclocheilus rhinocerous
TAATATGACTTTAGCTTTCATTTTTAGCAGTTGAGAGTTGGAACACATCCCACAAAGACATACTAGAGCCTAAAACAAACCGTATTATGTTCAACAAATTACAGAAAATCATGCAGCATTCAAACAACATTAAATGATGAGAGAATTTTAATTTTAACCACCAAAAGTTCAGCCTTGGGTAAACAAATCTATTAAAATAAGCTGACATCGTGGTGGATAAAAGCCACTAGTGTGGCAAATCTCTTGTTGTATAGGCCGTAAACACGA
>NW_015716022.1:0-267 GCF_001515625.1 Sinocyclocheilus rhinocerous
TAATTATTTACTGAGATTTGAGGTTGGGTAAAAGTATTTCAAGTGCTGACACACTTTTCACGCCGCATGCACTGAAGGTGACACGCATTTTATGGGACTTTAGGGCAAATACAGTAGACGTCAGGATGGCTATGTGCCTCTGCTGAATTTAAAGGAGCGGGAAGCCTTTGGTTTCTGGGTGTGAGGCAGTGGAGACGGCACACCTCTACTGAACACATACACGTATAGACACAAAAAGTGGCTTTCAGGATCCCCCTCCTCCTCCTC
>NW_015716023.1:0-267 GCF_001515625.1 Sinocyclocheilus rhinocerous
ATCTCGAAAAACATGGCTGCCATCGGCCAATCAATTTTGAACACCCTTTAGACAAGGTTAATGGAGGCCAATCGGAACTAAACTTGGTAGGCCTCTTTGACTCCTTGCCCTAGAGGTCTGTGAGAAATTTAAAAGAAATCGGCCATAGCGTTTTGCATCTCTTATATCATGCAATGTTTCATGCATACACATAATATTCATATCATATGTTATATCTCATTTTGAACAACTTTTCCTCAAGAACCACTGCTGTCATCCAAACCTTTT
>NW_015716024.1:0-267 GCF_001515625.1 Sinocyclocheilus rhinocerous
TTCTCAGAGTGTACTTTAATTTTGTAATTTTTAGCTCACAAAAAAGAAAGAAAGAAATTCTCTGGGTTACAAAGTACCATGGTATACAGTGATCACTTGTCAAAAGGTACAATGTTTTTCTTTTCTTTTCTTCATAGTAAAATTTTTTATTTTACTCTTTTTTGTGGATAAGTACTATTAGCCTACTATGGTGTTCTTGGTCATACTATGGATTATGTAATATAAACGCCATAATACACTGTATATTACCAAAGTACCATAGTATTA
>NW_015716025.1:0-267 GCF_001515625.1 Sinocyclocheilus rhinocerous
CAGCACTGGGTTGTATTTAACCCAGCATTTTTTAGAGTGTGTATTGTCTGTTATTTACGCAAAATGTTGTTCCCAGGATCAAAGTTTGGAAAAGATCACAGAAATAGTGCATAGCATCCTGCTCGGGGTCAACCGGACAGGATGCACTGTTTATTACAAAGTGTTGGAGTGTTTATGTGAAGGAGGGGAAAAGACGTCTGCATGACATCCATCCGGTTGGAACGTACCATCATGAAGTCAGTTTCAGGCTTGAGCATGCAAGTGCGG
>NW_015716026.1:0-267 GCF_001515625.1 Sinocyclocheilus rhinocerous
TACTAGTAAACATTCATCTTCACTAATACTTATTAGATTAGTCATTTCTGTGACCAGTAGTATAAGAAGTTTTAGTTATTTGTAAGCAGTGAGTATTTAAATTGACTAGGCATATATCCTGTTCTCTGATCTGATTTGGTGAGACTTTTTCTATTTGATTTATACCATTGCTTGATGTAACTTGTTCTCCAGGTCATCTCCTTGTCGGGGTTGTCATTTTTTTTGCTTTTCTCCCGGTTGCTAAGTACAGCTTCCATGTGATCAGAC
>NW_015716027.1:0-267 GCF_001515625.1 Sinocyclocheilus rhinocerous
TATAAAACATTAAGTTTGCTTTACTTGCTCTGGTGACATTTAAATATTTTTCTTTAGAAAAATATTTTTGTGTCAGTATTTTAGAAAAACAAAGTATTTAATAAAGCATTTAAATATTTTTTAATAAAACATTAGGTTTGCCTTACTTGCCTGGTGATATTTTCAATAATTTTCCTTAGCACAATATTTCTTAAAAGCAACACATTTTTATAAAGCATTTTATATATATATATACATAACATTCAGTAATGTTTCAAACATTAAGCT
>NW_015716028.1:0-267 GCF_001515625.1 Sinocyclocheilus rhinocerous
TATAACAAATGTTATTTTAAAAGGGATATATTTTTCATGCTGCAGTGGTTCGTCAACAGACGTACATATTCAACAAAATTCAGTCCCAAAAATATGAGAGATATTGGTAAAAGGCTGAATATATTTTACAAACGTTTTTTTGATACTAATATAAGGTAGTTTTACAAAAGGTATCTTTAACACCTAATGGTTCTCCATAAATACCCGGGTCAAAATGACCTGAACATACACCTCTTTAAAAAAATAAATAAATTGGTGAAAAAAAAA
>NW_015716029.1:0-267 GCF_001515625.1 Sinocyclocheilus rhinocerous
TATATTTTAATAAACTGTTAACATTTACATCTAATGAATTAATGTTATTTTGCAGAAAATTTAAAAAATGGGAAAAAAGGAATTTGTAATTTCTTGATTTATCACATTGTTTTTTATTTAGAAATTCAGCCAAAAATTTTTGATTGAGAATGAATGACATTTGGCAGTAAAATGAATAAATAGAAAATGACTAAAACCCGTTAATTAGCAAGGAATGAAAACAGAGTATAACATTTTGCACTCAATGATACAAAAATAGAAATATTA
>NW_015716030.1:0-267 GCF_001515625.1 Sinocyclocheilus rhinocerous
TATCATTAATATGCATATTGAATATTTCAACATTAATATAATTATAAACATAAATAATAATAATAATAAGTAAATATTTATTTGAGAATAATTGCAACATAATAATAACAAAAATAATGATTTTGTTATCCTTAATAATAATAATAAACAAATATGTATACAAACATTATACAAAAATAATAACCTTTATACAATGATTGAGAGCATTCTTACATATAATATTGTCTCATGGTACAGTAATATAACAGTTAAACAGAAGAACAAACT
>NW_015716031.1:0-267 GCF_001515625.1 Sinocyclocheilus rhinocerous
AATTTTTTTTTGTATTTTCCCCCCCACCACTTCAGTTTGAACTGAAATTCAAACTTCAGCATGACTTTTCTTGCTTTTCAAGGCCATGTCATTGCTGTTTAGATCATCGGGGCTGTTTAATGTGCTTTTAACAAGTGCCTATTGATTAGGTGCCTGAATTCCTAATTCCGAATTTCTAAATACCCTGAATAATTATATATTACAAATTATTCAGAATTTTGCATGCATTTTAAGAATACTTTTCCCATCAACTGGTCAAAATGCACA
>NW_015716032.1:0-267 GCF_001515625.1 Sinocyclocheilus rhinocerous
ATGCAAGACATGTTAATGAGGTGCCAGTCAAGTCAGAGGTCATCTTCTACTCCCAAACAACAGCACGTATCCCCAACACCTCCGGTGCCCTCACCTAGAACTATTTTCAGAGTCAGAAACACCTTTGCCAAAACTAGCACCCCGTGCTCAACCAGTACCAGCACCACGCAGATTTCCCACTCCAAAGAGTACAAACCCTTATGATACAGACGATGATGCACCACATGCTCCTCCTCCAGTTCGACGTCATTACGATGACTTCCCTGC
>NW_015716033.1:0-267 GCF_001515625.1 Sinocyclocheilus rhinocerous
CGGCGGGCTTGAGAACGGCGCGGCCGGCGGATTCGACGAAGGAGCCTGTGCAACACAACCCCAATTTGACATTTCATGAAGAAAATACAATATGAGTGACACATGTCTATGTAAGACTCATCATTAGGGCTGTGCGATTAATCGAAATCGTCCTAAAATCGCGATTTGAGCTTGCGCGATTTCTAAATCGTTTTATAGCACGATTTTCCACGCCCCCGACCCCCCCGCAGTATGCTATCCGAACCAATCAGAATGCAGCGTGCCTAA
>NW_015716034.1:0-267 GCF_001515625.1 Sinocyclocheilus rhinocerous
TATTTAAAAATATAATAGCATTATCACACTTTATTATTTTGTTAAAAAAAGTGCCTCATAAACTACTGTTCAGAAGTAGGGTTAATCTCACTCTTTGTTGCATCAGTAATTAAAAATCCTGAACTGTTACACCCTGTAGGAGGTGCAAACGACTTTGTCACCTGGAGTAATCTGCAGGCAGGTGCAGGACGTCCTGTACTTCTGTGTTATAGTGTGGTATCTGTGCGGGCCGAGATGTGAGCGTTCAGACCAACACCTGTTCCACTC
>NW_015716035.1:0-267 GCF_001515625.1 Sinocyclocheilus rhinocerous
TATGCAAATGTCTGCTATCACACTCAAACACTCCCACATTTTCTTTCATGAGTCTCAGTTTGTGAATATGTATAAAGAAGCTTGATACATCCACCTCACAAAACGGCACACACACACACAGTTTGTATGGCAAGAGTGCAAGCTGAAGAACAAAAAGCATAGGTTCACAGAAATCTTTGTTGTGTGTGTTGATAATACACAAAAAATTTGTAATTTAGTGTATGTGTTGTTGACTCACCAGCTGCCACCGCCGAGCACATGACAAAG
>NW_015716036.1:0-267 GCF_001515625.1 Sinocyclocheilus rhinocerous
TGTTAAAACATCAGTACTAAATAGACCAGCAATTTAAGAACAATTAAAAAAAAGACCAATATTTAAACACAAATGTCTAATATAAAGTGTAATTTTACATCATATTACATCTCATATTACAAAGCTAACTTCTAAACTCAACAGTCATTTAGGAGTCTACACATATGTTCAAACTGATGTCTAGTTAGGGATTACACCAAAATATTGGTCTTAACTGTATAGTGATTTTCAGGTATACAGTACATATATCAAGTTCAAGAGTGAAAT
>NW_015716037.1:0-267 GCF_001515625.1 Sinocyclocheilus rhinocerous
GTGTCGTCCACCATTTCAAACCCTTTCAAACTCATCAGCCTCAATTACAATATGTGTACTGAACTCTAAACAATACAAATGGCATAAAAATGTTCTTAGAAACTAATATGGCTAACAACACAGCCCATCTGTAAATAGTCTACAGATTTTACACCTCATTAAAAGTTGATAATATGCCAAGTAAACAACATTTATTAGTTGTGCTGGCTAAGTATTAAATTATTAAGATCATCCTGGCATTAAACATGTAGCTCATCCCATGCCGAA
>NW_015716038.1:0-267 GCF_001515625.1 Sinocyclocheilus rhinocerous
TATGTGCTGAAGAGTTACTTTCTCTGTTCAATTCTACATGTACCAATATTTTAGATTCTATTGCACCTTTGAAGGTTAAGCGTGCAAAACATAAATCAAAGCCTTGGCTAAATGAATCTACTCGTGCCCTCCGACAGATTTGTAGACGAGCGGAGCGCAAATGGAAGAAGGACAAGCTTCAAATTTCTTATGAGATTTTTAAGGATTCTCTAGCCAATTATCAGAAGTTTTTAAATAGAGCAAGGGCTAATTATTTCTCTGATATTA
>NW_015716039.1:0-267 GCF_001515625.1 Sinocyclocheilus rhinocerous
TAATGGATTTCAATTATACTGTAATGTTGAATGGCTATAATTAATATCTAAAATTGAGGGGAAAATGCATTTAATAAAGACATCAGTAGTAGTATTGGTATCAATGATACTGGACTTCATTAATAATAGTCTACTTAGTAAAAAGATGCCATTAAACAAATGTAAAACATATTGTCTTTATGTTGTTTCTATATTAATTTGGAGATTCAATGTGAAAATTATGACTGAATAATTAATCATGATTAATTACAGAAAAATGTGTGATTA
>NW_015716040.1:0-267 GCF_001515625.1 Sinocyclocheilus rhinocerous
TAGGGCCGGCAATTGATTTTAATGTCTTTGAAGATAATTAAAAAAACTTTTTTATTGTGACAGGAGTAAAGCATTGAATAGACAAAAAGTTACTTTAAAATTGAATATTTAGTTAGATTTATTTCCATATCATTGAACTTAAACCTATATGCTGACAGTCTGCAGCAATTAGTTTGGTCTGTTAAAAATGCGCTTTGACAGATGCTTTGACCGTTTGATGCTTTCTACACTAAATACCCAATTCTTGAAACACAGTTTGGCTTATCC
>NW_015716041.1:0-267 GCF_001515625.1 Sinocyclocheilus rhinocerous
ATATATATATAATATTTTACATATATTATACATGTTATATATATTTTAAATAAATGAAATGTGATATATATATATATATACATACACACACACACTCTTTATGCATATTCTTTTATGAGGGTAAATGGTGGCAGAATTTTATGTGATTTTTATGTGATTTTTGTGATTTTATGCGAACGAACCCTTTGCTATAGGTGTATGTGTTTGTGCATGTATGTAGATACACACTCTAAAAAATATTGTTTGGACGCAACAAAAAAAATTTAC
>NW_015716042.1:0-267 GCF_001515625.1 Sinocyclocheilus rhinocerous
TAGTAAATGAATAGAGTGCAAGTTTAAAAGGGGCAAGTTTTTTTTCTTTGTTTAGAATAGAATTAGAATAGAGTGCTGGAGTTAGAGGGTCAGATAAAGATGGAAGTAGGGCTGGGCAATTTTTCCGATTTTATCTATTAATTCGAATTTAATGTTTTGCCACGATTTAATTTTTTTGAAATCGATTTTAATAGAAATATTATTTTAATAGAAATATACAGACAGCAGACATAGGAATTACACAGTAGAGATGGAGTATAACACTAA
>NW_015716043.1:0-267 GCF_001515625.1 Sinocyclocheilus rhinocerous
TTTCATAGAAATCTCTCAGGAGCGAGTGACGAAAAGGATTTTCACCGAGCGAAAAAGTGCTGAAAAAGGAAATGCGCCATGTGTTTGGAGAGAGGCTGCCCTAGGGAGAATGAAAGACAAGGAGAGAGACAAGTGGAGGGGGTTAAAACAAGTATGTGCGCTGCTGCATTGTGCATTAGTGGATCTCTTCAGGCTGGGATTGAGTGCTGTCCTCTCTCGCCTCACTCTGACTAACCCATGGGACTCACAGCCCTCCTCCTTGGAAAC
>NW_015716044.1:0-267 GCF_001515625.1 Sinocyclocheilus rhinocerous
TCAAAAACGAAACTATGACAAGAATTGGAGGGAAGTTGTCTTTAAAGAAAAAGACAGAGTTTGGATGCGTGGTCATCCATATTCTAAGGCAGAGAAGTTATTTTCCGTGAAACTTGCTCCAAAATGGCAAGGACCTTACAGGATAGTCCAGAAGCTAGGACCTCTGAACTATGAAATTGTCCTGGAGGACTCCAGAGAAGACTTAAGGGTCATCCACGTCTCCAAGCTTAAACCCTGCTTCCCTTCTGCACAAGAACTTGAGTCACT
>NW_015716045.1:0-267 GCF_001515625.1 Sinocyclocheilus rhinocerous
AGAATTGTGAGGAAAAAGTCAGAATTAAGATAAAAAGTCGCAATTTCTTTTCAAATCAAATGCCTTGGTGAGCAGAAGAGACTTCTTTCAAAAACATTACAAAAATAAACGTGTACACTCAAACACACATAAATGTTTCAGGTCTGAGTATGTACTGTGCAATGTGTTGGCCAAACAATTGCGTCTATGTAGTTATTTTAAATATGTTTCTGGCCTTTATCTCAAATCTTTCTCTGAGGTTCACACACACACACACACACACACACT
>NW_015716046.1:0-267 GCF_001515625.1 Sinocyclocheilus rhinocerous
GTGTAAAAACACTTTTTATTAGCCTAACGCTCAACAACAGATTACTTCAGTGTGGCAATATTTCAAGCCTTGAATAACTGTTGATTGTACTTCAACTGTAAATTCTAGCCTGTGTATGTGGCTTTGTAATTGATTTTGTAAATGAATTGTAAAGATGTTCAGGTTACTTAGGCTATATGTTCATATACTGAATTTATTTAGCTGATGCTTTAATCCAGAGTGAATTAAAAAATTAAGTAGACAGCAACATGAGAAGTGCTGCAATTA
>NW_015716047.1:0-267 GCF_001515625.1 Sinocyclocheilus rhinocerous
TCACCCCAAAATAAAAAATCTGTCATCGTTTACTCACCCTCATGTAATTACAGACCTGTATAACGAACATAAAAGCTATTTTGAGAAATGAAATGGAACTCTGGAAAATGGAGAATTTTCATTTTTTGGGATTGGAATTGTCAATCAAATGTATTCTAAATATTTGGTTTGGTCGTTCTACCCCAATCTGTTCAATGATTTTTAAAGGAAATAATGCCGTTTATGGTGTAACAAAAGACCTTTTGTTTGTGTAATGCATGATTAATA
>NW_015716048.1:0-267 GCF_001515625.1 Sinocyclocheilus rhinocerous
TCATATTTAGGTGTAATATATGATTCCTGTCAATCAAACTGAACATATTCAGTCTCTTCTGCTGTCTGGACGTGATGCTTTCCATTCGACCCACAGAAAGATTTACTTACTTTCACAGTTAGTATCGGAATGGCTTTTTATGATTTTTATGACATTTTCATATGCAGTATATTATGATTATCTCCTATGAATGTAATAATGAGTTTGTCTGTGTGCTGCTTGACACAATTACTGTCAGAACGATTGATTCTGTATTTACGATCATAG
>NW_015716049.1:0-267 GCF_001515625.1 Sinocyclocheilus rhinocerous
CCCTGCTCGTTACACACCTTGCATGGGAAATCATTAGGGAGGGCAAATGTTGATGGTCGACTGTTCCCTCTCCCTCTGCTCTTCTCTTGAGTGGAAATCAGTTTCTCTAGAAGGAACACCACTCTATCCATTGTAGCATGATCACTGTTAGAGGCTTGGGGAACTGGAAGAACAGACTGTTGAGGCATACACCACGCACCAGAAATGTCTCCCTCTTCAACTTTGGCTACATGCTGAGCTCTGCTAGATTTTGTTGAAAGTTTGTCC
>NW_015716050.1:0-267 GCF_001515625.1 Sinocyclocheilus rhinocerous
TCGGTCGGTGCCTAAAAAGTATCAAACTCGATACCCAGCCCTATAGATACTAGTGTTTGCATTGGTCAGCTTTGTTGTCTTCTACAGTAGTGTTGTCAAAGGTACCGATGTCGATAGCAGTCAGTACTGAAATTGTAAAAATGTGACGATACCAGCATTTCCCGCGAGCATTTTGAGCGGATTCTCAAACAGCTCTCATACCTGCAAACTAGTCGCTTTTCTGCGAAATTTGCCGTTTTGAATCAAAATATGTAATTTATGTGAATC
>NW_015716051.1:0-267 GCF_001515625.1 Sinocyclocheilus rhinocerous
TCCCCGGCTCAAATTTTTGATTTTGCTAATATTTTTTCTGAAGAACAATAAGAATGTATAGTGATGAAAGCCAACATATTAAATGTCATGGATGAATATTTACAGAGTAATCCGCTTTTTTGTAGAGGGGGTCAAAATGGCAATTTTCATCTGAGATTCAGAGCCAATTTACAGGGGGGCTAAAAAATGACTTCAGAAAGATGGCAGCATCATAATATTACGTTTACACAGAGATTGGTAGGTCTATTAGTAAAATCTGTTGACTTT
>NW_015716052.1:0-267 GCF_001515625.1 Sinocyclocheilus rhinocerous
TAGCTTTCTAGGACTATACATTATTTGAATAACTAATCAAGAAAATTTTTTTGAAAAACTGAATAAAAATAATATATTGATATTTAATATTAACATATTTTCTGTCCAATTTTATATTGTTACTTTCGATAAAAGTGTGGTTATTTTATTGGATTGTGGTTTTTAAAAAAATTCATTATCATTAAAATAATTGAGTTAAATTAAAAAGTCTTACAAAATTACTTTAATAAAATAATAAATAATTATTACAAAGCATTTTCGGTTTCA
>NW_015716053.1:0-267 GCF_001515625.1 Sinocyclocheilus rhinocerous
TTATTATTTTTACCCTCACATCAATTGATTGCAAACACTTTAATATCTGGATTGATTCAGATATGTACAGTAACATCCACTTTTCACAATCTAATCCATTACTGATGGATAAAATCAAGTCACCACATATTTTTCACATTTATTTGAAAAATCTTTGTTGCAGTATATGTCAATGGTGACGGTTCAAAAATGGGAAAATCACTTTTAAAAAGTTTTCACGGTTGTAACTCAAGAAGTATTACAGAAGGAGAACTATTACAGATATCG
>NW_015716054.1:0-267 GCF_001515625.1 Sinocyclocheilus rhinocerous
AAAATGATTACAGATGCCTCGTGTATTTCTCAAAGTCTTCAAAAATTCTTGATATTCTTTCCCACTTCTCCATTCACTTTGGTGTTTATAAGTTGCATCAAATCTGCACTCATCTGTTATATCAAATATGTTCATTCTATTCTTTTTTAGGATCAGGACAGGCACAAAAATAATCTATCTAATTTATCTGCTTTCTTCCCTCTCCCTCTATCCCAATGTCTACCTTCACTTTTATCAGCGTTTACTCACACACATACACTCCACTCA
>NW_015716055.1:0-267 GCF_001515625.1 Sinocyclocheilus rhinocerous
TAGTGCTTTTCTATAGTATTAAGCCTCAAATGTCAACTATACATTTGATTGGTTTCTCCTTTAAATAATAAAAAAAATATGCATGGAATTCTAACGTTATACTAAAACTAAAATTAAAATAATGGAAAAACTCTTAAGATAATCTGTAGAAAGAAAAACAAAACACAAGCACTAACATAATGATTAATTGCTGCTTTGAACAATTACGTAATTGTGGCAACCGTAAATGTAATCCCGATTAGAAATTAGATTAATTGTGCAGCCCTA
>NW_015716056.1:0-267 GCF_001515625.1 Sinocyclocheilus rhinocerous
ATCAAAAACAGGAAAGTGGATCTCAAGGGCCAGAGCTGAGAACTGGTGGTATAACCACTGGATGCCATAATTACTTTTATTAGGTTTTGAATCTGATTATTTATTTAAATATTAATAAAAACTACTTTTTGTCAAAGTTAAGATTCTTTTTTGTTTGTTTGTTTTCTGGCTGAACTAACTGGTAAACAGCTAGCCAAAGATATTTGTCTGTTATCTAAACTCTTATAAAGAGCCTCGAAGTGTGTCACTCCACACCTGTAGGTCTTT
>NW_015716057.1:0-267 GCF_001515625.1 Sinocyclocheilus rhinocerous
TTTTTTTTACATACTGCCCACAGCCCTATGTATATGCCCATTGCAAATCTTAGCTAAATACTAATTTACTTTCATGTAAACCACTGATACAAGTATGAGTATAATGACAGTTCATTTAGGCTATCCCTTCAATGTTTTATACAGAGAATATTCGCCTGTAGAGAAATAATGCTTAATATGATGGCATTATGACAAATACTTACCACTGATTTCTTTGTAGACAGTGACTGTTTGGCTAGGTGCTTGGTAACATCTGAAGGCATGGAA
>NW_015716058.1:0-267 GCF_001515625.1 Sinocyclocheilus rhinocerous
TCTCAGATGACTCGACTCACCGCCAGACAGATCGAACTCAAAAATTCCTCTGATCATCATCCAAAACAGCAGTCCAAAATGTTTCCAGACACAATGCCTGTTTGCTGCAGCATTTTATGAACTCATACTTACTACAACAGTGTCAAATCTCCACCATTGCTTGTGTTTCATTGGCAATGTTCAGAATAGTTTACTACCATTCTACTCATACTGTTTCTACACTATACACTAAGTATGTTATTGGAAAAGAAAGCACTATGAGCATTT
>NW_015716059.1:0-267 GCF_001515625.1 Sinocyclocheilus rhinocerous
CCTACAAAACTCGTTATTTCTTCTGAAGTGCTTCTAATGTTTGCTGTAACAAAAATTGGATTTCATCACAATTCTTTCCTAGATGATGAAATGCAACATGAAATCTAAAATTGGCTCATCATCCAGTTCAGCTGAATCAAATTTTGGTATAACTTAAAGTGATTTCTTGAAATATAATGTATGATATGAAACTGGAGGAAAATACATTGTGGAATTGGTGGGCTGAAACTGAAAATGTCAAGGATTGTTTTTATATAAAATAATAAA
>NW_015716060.1:0-267 GCF_001515625.1 Sinocyclocheilus rhinocerous
TTCCTTTTTCTCTTCTTTTAGGTCAGTTCTGGAGAAAATGGAGCTGCTGGGAAACTTAAAAATGAAATGATTGAAGTTGTTCTGTACATTAATTTTGTAATTTATTTTTACATTTAAATTTTTTTTTTAATACTGTGCTTTTTAATACAGTGTTCATTTATTTGTAAATGAAGCACAGTAATTGCTGTGCATTCTTTTATTTTTGTATTATAAGTTGAAACATGTAAATAAAAGACAAGTAGTTCTGGAAATAGTTTTTGCAAAGCA
>NW_015716061.1:0-267 GCF_001515625.1 Sinocyclocheilus rhinocerous
TTTAAAAGTTCTTACTCCACCCAAACCATTTTTATGAGGGAGTCACTGAATCACTGAATCATTCAACCATTTTTTTTTCTTCAAAAATGCAAAAACCAAATAAACTTGCCATGTTGTTTCTAACATGTAAATGACTTAATATTAATATTTATTTTATTGAACTGTTGTATAAGAGTAATAAATCACACAATCATGCTGCCTCCATGTTACTCTAATAACTTTCCAGAAACAGCCCAAACTGTCATAGCTTGTTAATGTGACTTTTTC
>NW_015716062.1:0-267 GCF_001515625.1 Sinocyclocheilus rhinocerous
TTCATTGTACTTACTCAAAGTATGAATAAATGAGTCTGTGAATAAATTAATAAAAAACTAAGCCTGGCTAAAGTAGGCATATATGATCAAAATAAATGAACATTATTGTGGAAAGGTCAGTTAAAGTGGACTTAATACAAATTGCACAAAGACAATACATGCACAAAGCTACACATGTAAATATTAGGCTCATTTGAGATTAGCAAAATCTGCGCAGAACCGATCACCGGTGATCACTGCAAGATGCATGCCGGTTAGAAATGTGTC
>NW_015716063.1:0-267 GCF_001515625.1 Sinocyclocheilus rhinocerous
CCTTTCTTTCCCCAAAGGACTCCGTTGTCCTTTAAAAACTCTGTCGTATACTTTCAGTGACAGTAGTTTTGGCAGTACACATGTTGTTCAACAGAAAGAATAAATTAGGGTACTTTTAGTAAAATCACATTTTTTAGAAAGTTGTTTTAAAGGAATTGTTGACCCAAAAATTAAAATTTACACACCTTCAGGCCATCAAAAATATAGATGAGTTTGTTTCTCATTTCTCAGTTTGACATGCAAAACTACTTAAGCTTTAAAAAAAAA
>NW_015716064.1:0-267 GCF_001515625.1 Sinocyclocheilus rhinocerous
CATATTTACAACAAAAATCAATTTATGACACATTAAAAGACTAATCTTTCACCCCAAATACTAATTAGCTGTAATTTTACATTTTTTTAAATGTGCCACTATCCTAGATTTTGCCCATTTGTCAGTAAGAATCTTTACTCATTTAAAACACAATCAAATTTAATATGCTCTCTTATTCTTTAATATATTTTAATATGTACACGTCAGAATAAGCATGTTTGGATTTTTACATAAATATAAGTGTTACACTGAATGACAATGTAACAT
>NW_015716065.1:0-267 GCF_001515625.1 Sinocyclocheilus rhinocerous
GCTCTACACGATCCCAGCCGGAAAATAAGGGTCTTATCTAGCGAAACAATCGGTCAAAAGATTTTTTTAAATATATTTTTTAACCACAAATGCTCATCTTGCACTAAGCTCCGTGATGCGCGTCCACAAATTCAGTTCAAAAAGGTAGGGTAGGGGGAAAAACTCCATCTCATTTTCTCCTCCAGCTTCAAAATCGTCCGACATCGTTGTTTTACCTTTTTGTGTAAAGGGCGTTTGACTTTCTTTGCACGTTCGCTTTGTAACCAC
>NW_015716066.1:0-267 GCF_001515625.1 Sinocyclocheilus rhinocerous
TCCGGGGGGTGAATAAAGGCCTCCTGTAGCGAATCAGTTCGGTTTTGTAAGAAAAATATACATATTTAAAACGTTATAAACAGTTTTCTTTTACTTCCGGTAACTGTCGTACATGGAAACCGACGTAGGACGTATGCGTAGCGTATGTGCTGGTGTGAGCATGCTAGTCTCGTGAGAACCAATGTTTGTTTACAGGAGCAAAGGAAGCAAAGATTCCTTTCTTGGTCTCCTCTTGGCTTATATCGAAATCCTCCGACATTTTTCTTT
>NW_015716067.1:0-267 GCF_001515625.1 Sinocyclocheilus rhinocerous
TTTCTTGGTTCATTTTGGTTTCTTGTTGTTGTTTTTTTTTTACATAAATTAAAAAAAATTGCTCATAGCAACATTAATACTGCCTTGCCAACACTTGACTACAGTATCTCACCAGACACGGATCTGTGAGCTTTAAAGTCTTTATGTCTATCGGTAGAAGTGCTATCACCGTGAACATCACTGCTCATTTGCCCAAGGCTACATTTTTTCTTAACTTTTTCAAAACCATGGACATGCCTACATTGCATTACCAACAGTTGCTAACAA
>NW_015716068.1:0-267 GCF_001515625.1 Sinocyclocheilus rhinocerous
TAATAACAACTATCAATTAATCTACCATTGGGCGGAAAATGTTTCTCTGCAGAGTGATTTTCTCACTGTATTTTTTTACTGTATTTTGTATTTTTTCTGCCAGTGGGGTTAGAAAAATCTTCAAAACGGAGTATTTTTCTGACCTCATTGGCAGATATGAAAAACCAGTCTTAATATCTTGTCATTTTGCATCCCAAGTGTTAAGTATACCTTTTTTTTTTTATATTTTGAAATTTTATTTTGTTTCATTTTAATTTTACTAAAAAG
>NW_015716069.1:0-267 GCF_001515625.1 Sinocyclocheilus rhinocerous
TTTTTTTTTTTCAGAGTAAATGTTGACCAAGGCAATCAGTTCTGGCTAAATCTTGTTGTGTTCCATTGAAGAAATTAGATAACATGAGGGTGTGTAAACAATAACACTTTTTTTCATTTTTGGCTCAATATCCCTTTAGGCCCCGGATCTGGATCTGTCAATGGATCTGAATTTTCTAAGTTCAAACAGTGTGAATCTAAATATTATAAATTTACTGACCCCTGAGTGTTTGTGTTTTTTTTTTTTTTGTGGCTGGCGCTCAAGACA
>NW_015716070.1:0-267 GCF_001515625.1 Sinocyclocheilus rhinocerous
TTTTTTTTTTTTTTAGTTGCCAGCCACCGCCGGCATTTTTGATCATTTTCACAAACTTTTCATGGTCCCCAGAATGTATGTCAAAAGGAAGCATAGATCTTCTGCTTAAAAAAAAGGTTTTATTCTAGCTTCATGCTTTTTTTATCAACACTTGAATGTGGGTAAGTTTCGTAAAAAGGATCAGATTCAGAGCAATGACCAAAACATAGATGGAGTCGATTCCTTCCATCAACACCCCCAAAGCTTGCACAGTCCTAAACCACTTCC
>NW_015716071.1:0-267 GCF_001515625.1 Sinocyclocheilus rhinocerous
CACCAGCAGTACCAAGCCAAATGTCAGAGTCCTTAAAACACAGAGAGCATATTATGCACTACCATACACTTTTTTTTTATGTATAATTTTATTCATAAAGAACACATTAAATTGATCAAAAGTGACAGTAAAGTCTTTAACATTGTGAAATTTTAGATTTCTATTTCAAACGTCTGCTGATATTTTGAAGTTTCTATTCATGAATGAATCCTGAAAAGCTGCATCATATTTCACAAACATTTTAAGCAGCATAACAGTTTTTAACAT
>NW_015716072.1:0-267 GCF_001515625.1 Sinocyclocheilus rhinocerous
TTTTGACAGGAATGAAAACAAGGCTGAGAGAGATAGAAGTACAGTGCATTCAATGGATTGTTCTGTTTTTTAACATCATACTGATTGTTTAGCTGAGGAAACGACTTTACGAAAAATAACTTTCAGTACACAGAAACTGTACAGAAATGTTGAGTTGAGTAGAGTTGAACTGTACAAAAAGTTGCGTGTGCCATTGTAAATAGTACTGTAAATTTATCCCTCACAGCCTCGTTTTCATCCGTGTTCAATTCAATATGGTGTCTAACC
>NW_015716073.1:0-267 GCF_001515625.1 Sinocyclocheilus rhinocerous
TTGACTCATTTTAACATGGAAAAATTACACACATCACCTATAATAAAACTCACAGACATGTCTTGTCATAAATTAAGGAGGAATATGTCTGTAAAGACAGTCTTTAAATCTAAATACACACTACATGGATGTGAACTACTCTACAATATAATAACTGGTGTAATAGTTGAACTGCGAACTTACACTCCTGTCTTTATTCATATTTTACTGACAGATACTTCTCATCTTATTGTTTGTCCATCTGAAAAATGTAAAAAAAAAAAAAAA
>NW_015716074.1:0-267 GCF_001515625.1 Sinocyclocheilus rhinocerous
ACAGTCCATGTGACATCAGTGGCTCAACTTCAATTTTGCGAAGCTCCGATAATACTTTGAGTGCAAAGAAAACAAAAATAACGACTTTATTCAATTCGTCGTCTTCCATTTTATGACAGAATTTTCATTTTGGAGTGAACGAACACTTTAAGTGGGACGTTGTCTTAAAATGAGTGTGCATTCTTGTCTGTAACCGCCCCCCCATTCGAACACTTCCGCCCGCTTCATTCTCTGTGTCCTAGAGGCCCATCGGAGAGCAGCCGTCGC
>NW_015716075.1:0-267 GCF_001515625.1 Sinocyclocheilus rhinocerous
TTGAGTGAATCGTTACATCGCTACTTACTACAAATCAGATTTGAGGCAGCAAAATATGGACTAGATTACATTTGGAGAAGTAAAGTTATTATTCAATATAAATTTCCCATTCAGTGAGCTCTTACCAGCTGCAACCAGATCACTGAATCAGTGATTTGAAATTATAAACCAGATCAATTTGATTCATGAATGAATTATTCTGACAAGAACTGACACGATTAGTTGAAAAGATCTGATTAAAAAGAGTAATTCATTCACAAATTGTGA
>NW_015716076.1:0-267 GCF_001515625.1 Sinocyclocheilus rhinocerous
TGAAAACATTGTCACAGTGACTCTGATTTGATTTATTCTCGAAACACAAGTCATTTTCAAAACAATCATGTGACTAATTTGTAATGTGATTTGAAGCTGGCTACGCTTTTTGTTTGTGCAATGTTGTCATAAAAATAAAAGATTTTTTTTTTCAGTGATGCCATAGAAGAGCCATTTTGGTTCCCTCAAAGAACCTTCCAGTGAATGGGCTGTTAAAATGAATCCAAACAACTGAAAAAAGCATCACAATGATCCAAAAGTAATCCA
>NW_015716077.1:0-267 GCF_001515625.1 Sinocyclocheilus rhinocerous
TAAAATGAAAACTGAAAATGAAAAAATATATAGCAACAATTCGAACTATTAATAAAAACTCTAGTGATACTAACACTTGTACTGAGTGTGACGATGCATTCTGCAATTGAATTCTCCATGAAGGTTACATGTGAGTTTTGTAAGCATACACTGTAAATAGGTTGCTGTAAATTTTACAGTACCTTACTGGCAGCTGGATGCCAGTAATTTACTGTAAAAATATTTACAGTATTAGTACTGTAATTGCATTTACAGTACAGTAATGTC
>NW_015716078.1:0-267 GCF_001515625.1 Sinocyclocheilus rhinocerous
TGCGCGTGCATCGCGTCATCCCGCCGGTGTCTCTGATGATGTTCAGGTGTCTGTCAATCACCTGCGCCTCACCTGAGTGCGTTACCGTAAACACCGAGCTCACAGCCAATCAGCACTAGCCAATCGTTCACGCCATAGATTTTCTCAATCTAACAATATTCAGAAGAAGAAGAAGAAGGAGCACAGATACGTACATACACGCCTACCTAATAATAGTAATAAAAAAGTAAGATAAAAACCGACGTCTATGGACAAGTGAATTAAGAC
>NW_015716079.1:0-267 GCF_001515625.1 Sinocyclocheilus rhinocerous
AAGTATCAATGTTGAAAGCAGATGTGCTGCTTAATATTTTTATGTAAACTGTGATGAATAAAAAAAATTTTTTTTTTTCAAAATATTAATTTCTTTTAAAAAAATGTACTAACGCCAAACTTATGAACGGTAGTGTATACGCACTAAAATAAATATTACATAATAAATTAAGCAACTGCTGATCTGATAAACTCACCTTAATATCAAAGGAGGCCTGAGGGGTAAAGTCTGCATAGGTCCTGGCAGATACCACCACTCTTGCGCCCT
>NW_015716080.1:0-267 GCF_001515625.1 Sinocyclocheilus rhinocerous
TGTCTTTTTCTCTTTTGAGGTGTGTATATAGATGCTTTGCTGCCATAAGAATGCTCCAAAGATCAGGTGTGGGAGTTTTGGTAAAGTGATATTTTTCACCTGTCCGTGAGTATTTATAATGGAGAATGATTTTCATCAAACTTTAATTATTCGTTTTTTTAAATTACTTGAAGATCTTTTACTTTGTATTAAAGATTTCTTAACAATTTTTAGAAATTATGTTGTGCACTATGTTGTGAGAATAAATACACACACACACACACACAC
>NW_015716081.1:0-267 GCF_001515625.1 Sinocyclocheilus rhinocerous
AACCTACAATCCTCCCTTGAAAGTCCTGGCTGTTCCTCCTGACTGCACTCTGGAAAGTCTATTTTGAACTGTTGTTTCCAGAGTTCGTCAAGTGTTACAGCAGAAATTCTGTTGATGGTAACTGCAGACTGATACACATCAGATCCATCACAACATCCTCCACCAAGAGGTTCATTCACCGTTCAACCAAGCATTGTCTTGATGGCATACGGCCCTTCATCCACACTCCTAATGACTTCAAGTGGTTCCAAAGCTCTGGGCACGTTC
>NW_015716082.1:0-267 GCF_001515625.1 Sinocyclocheilus rhinocerous
TGGATTGATGTTTTGGGGATGAGAGGTCTCTTTATCCAGCTCCCAGTGGGGATTTCAGATAGCGTTAAAAGATTTGTCTAATCCATCCATCCATCAGTTCACAGGCAGGCAGCTATACATACACCTTCTATCAATTTACTATCAATCTATCAGTTTATTTTTACAAAAGCCAGTGGAAAACTTGTGAAGTAAAACATTTAAACCTTTTCAGATTAGACACAAGCTTCCTAATGCTGGTTTCTCCAGCAGCAACAGCAATATGCTAAA
>NW_015716083.1:0-267 GCF_001515625.1 Sinocyclocheilus rhinocerous
GATGCATCAAGCATAAAGGCCCTCAGAAGGACATTAATAACATCAAGGACTGTCTGAAGGTGTTAAATGAGTGCGGTGAAAAAATCCCCAGGTTTGTTTCGCACTACCTGGATGAACTTCCACCTGTGGGATTTGGTAACATGGACGCCTCGGCGTTACTCAGTAGAGTGGAACAGCTGAGTCGGGAAGTTTCAAGTTTGAGAGAGGCTCTGGAAGCTCAGGAAAGCGTGAATGAGAACTTGGGGGCGGCTGCAGTAGTCATGGATC
>NW_015716084.1:0-267 GCF_001515625.1 Sinocyclocheilus rhinocerous
CTTCCCGCGGTAATGCAGGCAGCTGTCAGTCTCAGACCACAGAGGAATTTCTTCATGTATGTTTATGTTCTACAAAATATTTGAAGCTTTAATACTTAGTGATGAATGTTTTTTTTTATTATTTATTATTATTATTATTTTTGTATTATTATTTTGAATGATTAGCTAAACCCATCCATGCTGAAGTTGTGTGTGAAAATCAGATGAAAGAATCAGATTAGCCAGACAATAAGTTACTGGTGAGACTCGATCATGAGTCAATGAGTC
>NW_015716085.1:0-267 GCF_001515625.1 Sinocyclocheilus rhinocerous
CACCCAAGATAACCCTCATGTGCTGGGCATACGAGACACAGACAGTGCTCAGGTACACCGGAGCTCATTAATAATGAATATTATATATATGAATATAACAAACATGAACATGATTGAATGATTTATGCTATTCACAGGAGTTTCAAAAGCGCTTATCAAAGGCTAAAAGGATAGTAGTCATTGGCAATGGAGGAATCGCATTAGAATTGGTGTAAGTATCTGAATCATTAATATTAATAATACGGGATCTGCAATGTAAACACAAAC
>NW_015716086.1:0-267 GCF_001515625.1 Sinocyclocheilus rhinocerous
TAGGTTCGCTGTCAAAAATGCCAGTGTGAACACTAAGCGGACCAGAACCAAATGTATCATTTTCCTTTTTGGTCCAGACCAAATAAACCAAACGAACCGAACTACAAGTGTGAACACACCCTAAGTGGAGCTGTGATTTGACTGTACTGGGCGATGAAACGACGGTAAAAATTGGCGAATCCAAGGAACCTTTGTAATTCCTTTACCGTGGTTGGTTGTGGTCAGTTCTTGACAGCATCCACCTTCCCCTGGTCCATCAGTACTCCC
>NW_015716087.1:0-267 GCF_001515625.1 Sinocyclocheilus rhinocerous
GAAATTAATTTTTCATTTGATGTTTACACAGTTTCCAAGTAGAAATCACACAGAGTATCATTTTACCTTGCACATGGGACTATCGGGCAAGCAACCAGTGCCATATTTATTTAATAAATGATAATATTAAAATATTACTTATTAAAACCAATTCACATCACTGTCTTCAAAAAATAACTATAAGAATGCAGTGCCAAACTGCTTAGCACAGGTTTTTATGTACGTTTTGGATCATTAGTCATCAAATCCTCTGTAAACACCGCAAGG
>NW_015716088.1:0-267 GCF_001515625.1 Sinocyclocheilus rhinocerous
GAAAGTACATAAACAGAGAGCAAAGCGCGGAGCAGTAAGCAAGAGCGTCTGAACGGTAGCGAAGCCGGAAGCAAAATGTGTGTGTGAACAGAGAAACTTAAACTTGCTGAAAAGTCTCTTGTTTGTCTTTTTGTCTGTCCCCTCTGTATTTATTGATTTACTGATTATTTTATTTTATTTGTCTTCTTTTATGATTTCTTGACTGTTATGTGGCTTTTTTATTAGGCCAATTTTGCATGTTAACTTTCTTCTGTTCTTGCTCTCTCA
>NW_015716089.1:0-267 GCF_001515625.1 Sinocyclocheilus rhinocerous
CTGAGGGGACTGACTCGTAATTTAATTTTACTGGTGTTTGAAGTATTCTGTTTGTGTGAGTGTGTTTATTGCTGTTTTAATCTGCTGTTTAATACTGGTTTAAATAAATCTCAATATATTGTTATTATTAATTTTTGTAAATAAATTATTTGAAAAACATGACCCTCAGTTTATTATCGCTGTTTTTACAAGTGCAATTGTTCTGCATATGCATTAGTAGTATCGTGATATTCTGTATGTGTGGCCCCACACTTTCCCACAGTATCC
>NW_015716090.1:0-267 GCF_001515625.1 Sinocyclocheilus rhinocerous
GTACGCTGGAGGAAGTTTGAGGCGGACTGCCACTGGACTAAGAATCTTAGTGACAGTGAGCGGGCCAATGAATTTAGGAGCCAACTTACTAGACACGGAGTGGAGCGGAATATTTTTACTAGAAAGCCACACCTTTTGACCGACGACGTAGACGGGAGGCTTCGAACGGTGGCGATCGGCCTGGGCCTTGGTGCGCGCCCCCACCCGGAGAAGCATCTGACAAGCAGTTCTCCAAGTGCGGTGACACCTCTGGACAAAGGCGTGGGC
>NW_015716091.1:0-267 GCF_001515625.1 Sinocyclocheilus rhinocerous
GATCAAAACATGAGATGATTTAATTAGATAACAACAAAAACAGCACCACATAACACTGCAATGAAAGTACAAAGTTATTTTAATAAATCACTTCTAATATATTATTATGACTTTTTCCTGGATCAACCACTTTTATTTGCTTCTGGAGTCAAAATTTCTGTCAGGCAAACAGTCTTAATCTTTAAGAGGAAACTGATAACCTTTAAATCTGTCTGTTTATAGGAAGTCTAACAAGGATGTTGATCCAGGAACATTGTCTTACTTGGC
>NW_015716092.1:0-267 GCF_001515625.1 Sinocyclocheilus rhinocerous
TGAAGTGGATCAAAACCTTTCATCAAAGTTGTCCTAAAACCAAAGTGTTCTCTGTCTCAGGACAACTTTGAAAAACTTTAATATTTTAATTTTAACACATTTTAATTTTAATTTAAAATATTAAAATATTTTAATTTTAACACAGTTAACACACTGGCCCCGCCCCCAGACCTGTAGGTCATCTTACATTTCATACAGTTGACTGTTGAAAATATGATGCAGGGCAACGTCTCTAGGTTACGTATGTAACCATGGTTCCCCGAGGGA
>NW_015716093.1:0-267 GCF_001515625.1 Sinocyclocheilus rhinocerous
AATCGGTCGATTTTTCGCATGACCGGCCCGGATCGGTGACCAGCCGGTCAGTCTCATGTCTTGCCGATTCCGAGCCGATCCTTTCATTGCCAGTGGCGCTGGCAATGACGTCACAGCCACACTCACAGTCGCGGGCAATGACGTCACAGCCACACTCACAGTCGCGTGTAAACATGTCGTTTCACGTGAAGAATGGTTCTAATTTTAATTGCATTCGTAAACGGCAACTGATAATGTATTATATGTCGTGCCAGATGAGGCTTGCAC
>NW_015716094.1:0-267 GCF_001515625.1 Sinocyclocheilus rhinocerous
ATATAAACCAGTACACACACACACACACACACACACACATACACAATGCAACAGGAACAATAATTCCTTCCACAATTCAAGAAGTGGGTGTGTGTTTGGTGGGGAATCCCATACCAGATTCCTCATCACTGATGGCTGGGTGTGAACCGGGACACCCTGTCACTCACTGTCCTAAAATAACTATATTTCAGCTGTTTTACCACACACACACACACACAGACTCACACACACACTCATCGTCCACAGCTCAACAGTTCTGTCACAGAT
>NW_015716095.1:0-267 GCF_001515625.1 Sinocyclocheilus rhinocerous
TTGATCTTCGCTGTTCAGCTGCGGCGTGGAAGGAGTCCGTTTGTTTCAGCTCTGTCGAGAAACGTCTATCATCATCATCATCATCATCAGTCAGAGGAGCTGTGCTTGAGTCTGAGAGCGCTCTACGAGTAGAAGGTGAGGACGCTCTGATGGTTCCCGCGCACTAAGAGGATGGGTGGCAGGTCTTTGGATAGTGTGTCCAGCCAGGCCATGTAAAGAGCGCTGGAGACGGCTCCTTTCCTGGCCAGCGGCATGCTCCTGTTACAC
>NW_015716096.1:0-267 GCF_001515625.1 Sinocyclocheilus rhinocerous
TTCTAATCATTTTGGCCACCACTGTATAACAATTATACACCTTAACATGGCTTTAAACTTGGCTTAGGGTAAAAGTTTACTGAAATGCATTGTGTCATATTTCTGTGTTAAATTGTTAAGTACATGTATAATTCATATACATTTAGTTTTTTATAGAACACTGTAGAGAGTATGGCTCAGGCTCTTGTAAGTGCCATATCTAGGGAGATGTCTCAGCGCCACTACTCCCTCTAGCAACAGCACAGTCCAGCCTTTGAACACCATCAC
>NW_015716097.1:0-267 GCF_001515625.1 Sinocyclocheilus rhinocerous
CCATTGTTTTGCATACTTTATTTGACGAGAGGAGGGACAAATAAACGTGTCCTGGGAAAGACGGGCACAGACAGTGTACGAGAGCTGAACACACAGCAACACGGGCTGGACTTGAATGAGCAGATCAACGAATATGGCTAAATGGAGCCACAGAGACGATCTTGGCATCTTATGAGACATCCTGGACTCTGTGGTGTGAGAGCTATGATATGTGCACTTATAGTTCTGTCATTATGGATTGTTTTACCACTGATTCCAAGAAAAGGC
>NW_015716098.1:0-267 GCF_001515625.1 Sinocyclocheilus rhinocerous
AACATGTAAATTACACTTTGAATTAATCACCGTCTGCAAACTATCATCTCACTCAGGTTCTCTCCTTATTCAGGTCTGAGAGACGGTGGAGTGTCTGGAATTGGCTGCTGGTGTAATTTATCATCGTCCCGGCGGGTGAGTGTGTTTTATTCAGTGTGGTCTGGAGGAAGAGTCACAGCACAGTAAAGAGAACAGAGCCGCTGATTCTGCCATCATGATGCAGATACAGACTCACATCAGCCCTTGAGAGTTACCTCAGCTGATCAC
>NW_015716099.1:0-267 GCF_001515625.1 Sinocyclocheilus rhinocerous
AAAAAAATTTATCCACGAGGCTTCTGCTGAAGTGTTCCTACTGTGCTCAGGGGTAAAAGCCCGCAGGGTAAACGAGTGGAGCGAATGCAGCCAGGCGAATGAGTGTGCTGACATCCAAAATCTACAGAAAGTACAGAAACCACAGTCTCGGAAAGACAAAGTGTGTGTGGAATAATCTGCCTCATCATTTGTAGTCACAAAGTCGAAGAAGTCCACAGAAAAGCTGAGAAAGGTGAAAAATTAACATTCTGCAGTTTTTCTTTTGCC
>NW_015716100.1:0-267 GCF_001515625.1 Sinocyclocheilus rhinocerous
ATGGGACTGGGCTCTGAATGCATCAGTGAATCAGGTCATTATATGGAAACACAGCTCAATAAAGGAAGTAAACTAGAAACCGGATGTGCTGTGATTATAATCAGTGAAGCTGTTAACACTGTAAACCAGCTGCAGCTCACAAACAGATGCACAGATGATGTTGTAAATGCATCCCATGCCAAATAAAACAAGTCCTGATGATTAATATCACAGAGACACTGATGATTAATATCACAGAAACACTGGTGATTAATATCACAGAAACAC
>NW_015716101.1:0-267 GCF_001515625.1 Sinocyclocheilus rhinocerous
GAATCAGAAAGAGCTTTATTGCCAAGTATGCTTGCGCATACAAAGGAATTAGTTTTAGTGACATAAACTTCCAGTACACAGCGATAACAACACACAGACAATACAAATAAGATGAGAATAAAAAATACACATATGTAAATATAAATTGACAAAAATGTAAAAATAAATTGAAAAATAGTAATTGGAATGCTTGGGTAAGATCACATAAGAGTAGAACAGCCATCTGTCTGTGTCGCCTTCATTTACTTACTCGTTTTCATTATAGGC
>NW_015716102.1:0-267 GCF_001515625.1 Sinocyclocheilus rhinocerous
TTTCATTTTGCTGACAATCAGACACTGTTTTAAAATGACCGTGTGTAAAAATATCATCCCTGTGTAACTCTAGAGATTGTGTGGTTTCTGGTTCTCTGTGCTGCTTTACTCTCTTCAGATGAGTATTTCTGATCTAATGGCATCTTCAGCTGACAGTTTTCATATGATGCTGCTGAGACCGAATATTATATTAAACAGAAACTTTTGTGAATGTGTTTACTGTGAGGCTCACACATCTTCACATTGTGTTTTAAGGCTGTTGTGATT
>NW_015716103.1:0-267 GCF_001515625.1 Sinocyclocheilus rhinocerous
GCTCATACAGTGTTATAACAATTTCCCAATTTTTATTTATTTATTTATTGTTTGTTTGTTTGTTTGTTGATCATTTCTGGGGGGATTTTCCCCCACCTTGTTACTTTTGTGTTCCTGGTCACAAGTTTTAAAAGGATTCATAAGCCTTTTAAAAATAGTTTATGAATCTCTTGTTATGATATATTTCATAACAAGAGAGGTTTTGTATTTCTTTTTGGAACCGACTGGTTCAGCTGAGTTTATGCACTTCAGTTTTTGAGTGATTAT
>NW_015716104.1:0-267 GCF_001515625.1 Sinocyclocheilus rhinocerous
AATTTGTCTTCATGTAGTTGCATGCCAATGCATTCTTAAGCACTTCATTTTGTTCCCCATTTCCAGTTCACTCACAGTTCTCCATGTGAGAAGGATTGCCTTAAAGTCATTGCTTCACATTCCATTGTGCAGTTTGTTACGTCTTTGGCTAGAATTATGTTTAGAAGTGTTTTGATGGGATTGTTTGCTGCGGCAACGGTTCCCTTGTGTATTCGGAGGTGCTGGTTGCATGCACGCATGATGGCTCTTGATCTTCCGTTGAACCTT
>NW_015716105.1:0-268 GCF_001515625.1 Sinocyclocheilus rhinocerous
AAAAAAAAAACTTGTAAAAATTACAACAAAATTACTAAAATTATAAAATAAAAATAGAAAAATTAAAACTTCTAAATATTAAAAAATAAAATTGTATAAAGATACTGTAAAAAACTTTACTAAAAATGAAAATGGAAAATACTGTATAAAATGAAAACATTCTACATTCAATAATAAAAAAAACTTGACAAATCATAAAATTAAAATGGAAAAAAGAAAAATGTGAATAAATTATAAAAAATCAAATTGAATATAAACATTTAAACAA
>NW_015716106.1:0-267 GCF_001515625.1 Sinocyclocheilus rhinocerous
GGATATCAAACATGTTTGATATTTTCAGCCGATTTTAGAACACATGTTATTTTGAGTCTATGGTTTCTCCGCCTCAGCCGTCTGGTGGTTTGCCAGAACCTCTTTGAGGCCGACCAAAAGTCCTTCTCCATGGCTTGCCCAATCTCTTCCCAAACTCTAAAGGCCAGAACAGAGCCCTCTCAGAGTCCATGTCCCCAGCCTTCCCCTAGAAGTAAGGAAAAGCTTCTCCGGAGGTGGGAGTCCTCAGCCAGACGTTCCCAGTTGACC
>NW_015716107.1:0-268 GCF_001515625.1 Sinocyclocheilus rhinocerous
AAAAAAAAGTATTATTATTTATACACAAGATATTAATGCATTATTATAATTTGCCCAATAATATAATATAATATTAATAAGCAATATTAATCCCTTTAATGCTAATTACAACAACAAAACAAGTGAACTCCAGTGATATTATCATTTATCCAAAATAATCATAAATAATCCACAAGAAAAAATACAATAACTGAAAAAATTAATTTAATAATTAAAAAAAACTGAACTCAGTTTTTAAACCAGTGATAGTCATTTATTCAAAATAAAC
>NW_015716108.1:0-268 GCF_001515625.1 Sinocyclocheilus rhinocerous
AAAATCTAATAAATACAAATTAATAAAAAACTGTATAGATATGTTTAAAAAAATAAAATCACTAAACTTTTACTAAAATTTAAGTGAAAACAGAAACTATAAAATAAAATCAAAATATTAACAAAAACTATAATAAAACTAGTTAAAATGCTTCTCCCTTTTTGTGCGATTTTTTCATTACAAATTATATGTTTATGGTTTATAAATGGAAGCAAGAACATCAGATTTTTCAGGATTCCCGTTGTCGGAAATGTTAGGGAATTTTAAA
>NW_015716109.1:0-268 GCF_001515625.1 Sinocyclocheilus rhinocerous
TTGGAGGTTATCCTAACTTTAAGATGCTATTTACAATGACTTCTATGAGGATTCTAAGCAAGAATTTGAATTCTTCTTCAGCTTTTTAGAAAAAAAAGATAAGACATTTTTAAGAAGAAGAATTTTAAAGTAAGAAATGAAAAAGAAAATAGCAGTTAAGAAGGATTTTATTCTTAAGAATGTTTCATGAATCTGACCCGTGGACCCCTGGTTTTTCACCTCACTGAAGAGGGAAAAAAATCAAGTCTCAGATAAGCCATTTTCTATC
>NW_015716110.1:0-268 GCF_001515625.1 Sinocyclocheilus rhinocerous
AAAAAAACGAGTAACTTGAAATAAAATAAACTTATAAATAATATAAACTTATACAATAAACTGAAATAAAATAGAAATAGAATTTATTTCAGCTAGTTACAAAGGCAACATTTCTCATTTTAATGTAGTTTAACTTGGAAAAAATAACTAAATTTTAAACTGAAATAAAAATTTATAAAAACTATCTAGGCATATTTAAAAAAAATTATAATAATAAAACTGTAATATAAAATAAAAACTAATTCAAAATATTAATAAAAACTATAAT
>NW_015716111.1:0-268 GCF_001515625.1 Sinocyclocheilus rhinocerous
GAATAAGCAAGGTAATATTACAGATCAAATTACAGATTAAAAAGTTTCACTGCTAACCAGATTTATTCTCTCTGTTTTAGGAAACTGGAATTTGAGTTTTGCTTCAAGTAGATTGAAATGTAATAAAGAACTACAACTACAATAACTGAAAAAAAAAAAAGTCTTGTATCCAAATAAATCTTTGAATGTTCCACAGGGTTCTCAAATTGATCTTTCAATATGCATTTGAACCAAGTTACCATTAATTTAAACTTTTGAGTTGTACCAA
>NW_015716112.1:0-268 GCF_001515625.1 Sinocyclocheilus rhinocerous
AAAAAACACATTAGTATACATTCAGACAAAAGTAGTGTAATCAAGGTATATTTTAACTAGAACTGAAATTCTATATTTATTCTTGTTAGGTTGGGGTCAGTTGTATTATTTATTGTTTATTGGAAAAAGTTGCTGCATTTGTTTTAAATATCTAATTTTACACATTTTATTATTTACAATAGACTATCTGCTGGTCATAAAAATGGTTTGATATTTCCTTATATTTTACATTGCTTTACTGTTTAAATTCTGCTGAAAAACATGTAAT
>NW_015716113.1:0-268 GCF_001515625.1 Sinocyclocheilus rhinocerous
AAAAAATGTTTTATAAAATGATAAACCTCACATATCAGCCTTAATTTTTCCCCCCCAATTTTATTTATTTATAGAAAATGATGAGTAACAATTATACATTATAGGCATTTCAACTGCTACAGAAACCAGTTAAGATTTACAACAAAAAATTTTGCACTGGTCTAAACAAAAACAGCAGACAGGCTGGATAAAAGTTTAAATCCACTGTCTTTCAGTAGGTGGCGCTTATGGAACAGCAGTTTCCACGGTAACCTCTATAAATGTAAAT
>NW_015716114.1:0-267 GCF_001515625.1 Sinocyclocheilus rhinocerous
TTATAATCAGGGTCGTCTTATATTTGGGCCAATACGGTAATAAATTTGAGCACAAAACGTAATAACAGTTTTATATAAAAAGCTGACTAATTTTGTGATTATGACGTGCTTCATTTATATATATAAATATATATACACACACACATACACAGGTATATATATATATATATATATATAAAACAGCTTATAGGCACTGAAATTATGCGTGATTGTAAGTTGTAATTTATTTTTCAACATATCCTCTGATGTACATTCATGTTATACATG
>NW_015716115.1:0-264 GCF_001515625.1 Sinocyclocheilus rhinocerous
ACACACACACACACACACACACACACACACACACACACACTAGGGGTGTAACGATATACCAATGCCACGGTTCGGTTCATATCCCGGTTTTGGAGCCATGGTTCGGTTCAGTTCTGTTTGCTGTGGGGGTAGGGCTCATGGCATGGCACATGGCAATACTAAAGAGCACTAGATTCATTTTTAACTTAATAATAATATTAATAACAATAATTGCTCTCTGTTAGTTAATGTTAATTAATGCATTAACAAATGAGACTTTAAAAA
>NW_015716116.1:0-268 GCF_001515625.1 Sinocyclocheilus rhinocerous
AAAAAAAGTAACTAAAACTTGTAAGTAAGAACAACAAAGTAGTTTGTGACCAGTGCCATTTCTTTTAAATGTTTGTGCTTAAGACATTGTGAACATTTAACTTTGTTTTTTTTTAACATATTTCATTTTTTTGTTTGTTTTTAAATGATCATTTAGTTTGTTTAGTTTTTATTTTTATTTATTTTTTTATTCTGTGATATTACATATTTAAAAGGGCAATTTGGTTTAAAGGGGTCATATGATGCGATTTACATTTTTCCTTTCTCTT
>NW_015716117.1:0-268 GCF_001515625.1 Sinocyclocheilus rhinocerous
AAAACTCTCAGAACAAAAAACAATACACGGGGAAAACACGCCGCAAACTTTCACTTTTAAGGTCCGGTATTCTGTCACGGAACGGTGTCGAAGATAGAATCCACACAGAATAATCCACACAGGGTAAATCCACAGGTAGGTAGGAGACACACATAGAACATATGACATTCACAATAGACATCTACATTCAATACCAGACAGGGGATCACAGGACAGACTAGATCTAAATACACAGGCAAATTAAGATAATTAACAAGACACACCTGAA
>NW_015716118.1:0-264 GCF_001515625.1 Sinocyclocheilus rhinocerous
ACATGAGAAAACTGCTCACATGTTCATTTGTAGACTTGAAGACAACGTCAGCATAATCAGACAGTAAGCACACATCTGGTTGTGGTTCCGGACTTTTAAAAACAGGAGAGTATGCTGCTCTTTAATTTATACGTTTTCCCATGGAGAACCTACCACTCAGTGAGTTTGTGTGTGCGTTTGGGTCACAGCATTCATGCAAGGACACCTTTATTAATAAACCTACCTGTGTGTGTGTGTGTGTGTGTGTGTGTGTGTGTGTGTGTG
>NW_015716119.1:0-268 GCF_001515625.1 Sinocyclocheilus rhinocerous
CAGTTGAAATTATGATTTGTATAATTTAAATACTTTAACAAAAATTACATGTAATTAAACAAAACAAAACAAAATAATATAATATATTAATAAATGTAATATAATACGATTATTATTAATCTAATGCTAGAATGCGCTTGTTGATTTGTACAGTAGTTATTGTTGAACATATATTTGTAATGAACTGAAAACAAATATTTGATGATATTTAGATGATTGATAGATTTTAATTTTGATAACAGGTTGAATGAGTCAATGGTTTGATATC
>NW_015716120.1:0-268 GCF_001515625.1 Sinocyclocheilus rhinocerous
TTCCAGTCCAGTATAAAGCAAATCATCTCCCAGGGCTTTGGAGAATTATTGTCTAAAAAAGTATGGTTCTTTAAAAGTTCTTTACACAGAGTGTCAGTTCTGTTTAAAACCATATCGTCCTGAAGAAACATTTTATGCTAAAATGGTTGTGTTATGCTTTAGGATTCTTTGTTCATGGCGGGGGTTTTTTTCATCTGTAAAAAAATTCTTTCAAAGCCGCCTTGTTATTGATTTCCTGCAGTTCTATTTAGATCCATATCATTCTGAA
>NW_015716121.1:0-268 GCF_001515625.1 Sinocyclocheilus rhinocerous
AAACATTACTTTTGATAAATTGACAATAAAAGTGTTAATTTATTTTTAAAACAAGTCTTATTGACCCCCAAACTATTGATTATTAATGTAGTTCTGACCTAAATCTGACCTTTTATTTGTTTGAATTTTTCAAAGATTAATGTCACAAATTTGTTTATTTGATTACTGACCTAGAAATAATTATGCACTGATATTAAAATGTTGTCCGATTTGATAAGCCAATAACTAATTTCATATAGTAGCCATAAACCAATGATTTTAAAATTCT
>NW_015716122.1:0-268 GCF_001515625.1 Sinocyclocheilus rhinocerous
AGTATCAGAGTAAACAGGAGTTTCCCCATAAGCCTATCAATGCAATGGGAAAGACCGTTCAATAGGGAACAGAGATAACTTATATCATAATGTGATTTAGAATTAGTGACACATATGGATAATTTTTCATTCAGGTAGGTCAGCTACATACTGAGGTTGGTAAAAAAGAGGTTTTAATTGAAACATTGAACTGTGTTCTAAGAGCAAGTGTGTCATGGGCCAAGTCACACGTTTTAGATGTTAAAACATTATTTATTGTTTAGGACAT
>NW_015716123.1:0-268 GCF_001515625.1 Sinocyclocheilus rhinocerous
AAACATGTCTATATAGTTTTTATTAATTTTTATTTCAGTTCAGGGTTATTATGGTTAACTAAAAATTTTTTGTTACTTGAAATAAAATAAATGTTAACTGAAATAAAACAAACTATAAAAAAAAAACATATTTTACTTTAGCAACATTTCCCATTTTCATTTAGTTTAACTTCATAAAATAACTAAAATGGAAAATAACTATACAGAAATAGAAAAAAAAAAAGAAAAAAAAAAAGAAGAGTAAAAAAAAAATGACTAAAACCTTAAG
>NW_015716124.1:0-268 GCF_001515625.1 Sinocyclocheilus rhinocerous
AAATAAAATCCATGATAGGAAAAAAAATATTGAGATATCATGGTGGTCAGAAGGTAATATTACCCAAAGTATAGTGTTACAAATGTACATTCCTTTAAAAAATGAAAATATAAAAAATTCTACATTTACTATATTAACAACAGTGGGAACGTGTCACAGCCTGCAAAAAGGGTCACTTGTAAAGGGAATTTCAAACAATAAAAAGAAGACCTTTGCCAGGGTGTTGGTAGACAAAAGGTATAAGATGAGAAGAGAGGTTAAAAAAATT
>NW_015716125.1:0-268 GCF_001515625.1 Sinocyclocheilus rhinocerous
AAAAATAAATTTAATCATCCACAACTGTTTGGTTTTATTTTGATGAAGAAAAGGTGAAACTGATTTATTTCTCCGTCTGTGTGTTTAATGGAAGGTCTGATAGCTCTACGACACAATCTGTTCAGAGAGTTTAGTGGATGGGCAGACAGAACACGTTCTTGCGGTTTAAAAAAGGCTACTTAAACTTTTAAGTTAAAGGCAGGGTATGTGATTTTTCAAAAACACTGATTCGGGCCAAATAGCAAAACAAACTTGTAGCCAATCAGCA
>NW_015716126.1:0-268 GCF_001515625.1 Sinocyclocheilus rhinocerous
TGGGGGGGGGGGGTCATCTCTGACGTCACGCCTGGCGCATATTAATATTCATAAATATATGATGACTAAATATAAAACTAATATTGATACAAGATGCTCATTTTGCCATGTTCTCACAGAAACTGTGTTTCATTTCTTTTGGTCATGTTTTTAAACCGTACAACTATGGAAAAATATTGACACATTTATTTAAAAAAAAATAAAAAATTCTTTAAAGACATTTTTTTCAGATACTTTGATTCTGAAAAGATTCTTTGAAAGCTTGCTT
>NW_015716127.1:0-268 GCF_001515625.1 Sinocyclocheilus rhinocerous
TTTTGTTCTAGTGAGAGATTTAAATATTTATCAAATTTTGTGGTTAGGGATTTAAATATTTGTCGATTTTGTTCTAGTGAGAGATTTATATATTAGTCCGTTTTGTTCTTGTGAGAGATTTAAATATTTTTCGATTTTGTTCTAGTGAGAGATTAAAATATCTGTTAATTTTGTTCTAGAAAGAGATATAAATGTTGTTCGGTTTTATTCTAGAAAGAGATTGAAATATTAGTCAGTTTTGTTCTTGTGAGAGATTTAAATATTTGTC
>NW_015716128.1:0-267 GCF_001515625.1 Sinocyclocheilus rhinocerous
TTTTTCCATTGTTTTAGTTTTAGTATAACATTATAATACCATTCAAATTTTTAAATTTTTTATAATTTTTATAATTTAAAGAAGAAACCAATCCGATGTTTATTTGACATTTGAGGCTTAATACTATAGAAAAGCTTAGGTTTTTCAGTTAGAGTGTTTTCAGCTTGTTAATTTCATATAAAAATATGGCATGGAGTTGCATCAAACAATGGTATAAACATTATTCAATGTAAATGGTGATAATCGTAATTAATAATCGCAATTACA
>NW_015716129.1:0-267 GCF_001515625.1 Sinocyclocheilus rhinocerous
GAATCTGTTCTGTTCATCTGTTGTGTACCTACTTAACCATAATTTAGGGACAAATTTGAGAGTTAAACCTGACAAAAACTGCCGAAACCTCATTCGTGCATGACTTCATTTATAAAAATGATATAAAATAAAAAGTTTCTGTTTTAATTAGAGCTGTCAAACGATTAATCGCGATTAATCACATTCAGAAATAAAAGTTTTTGTTTACATAATATATGTGTGTGAACTAGGGCTGTGTATCACCAGCAAAGTCACGATACGATACGT
>NW_015716130.1:0-268 GCF_001515625.1 Sinocyclocheilus rhinocerous
AAATACCGTGATATAAATTTTTGGTCATACCACCCAGCACTAATAGGTAGGTAGAGGACAGAATGGGATTCAGGGATCTCCTCAGAATGACTGCAGCAGAATTTGAGGTCCTGCTCACAAAAGTAGCACCATTAATTACCAAAATAGACACCAAAATTAGGCTTGCCATCACTGCCAAGGAGAGGCTTGCCATTACTCTGCGATTTTTGGCAACAGGTTTGAAAATACATTATATATATATATACAGTGGGTACGGAAAGTATTCAGA
>NW_015716131.1:0-268 GCF_001515625.1 Sinocyclocheilus rhinocerous
AAAGTTTAAGTACTTTACCAATTTTTTTATATAAAAATATTTTACTAAATAGTTTGGAATCTAAAATTTCTTTATATATTAAGCTATGTTCCTAATTTGAAGTTGATATCTCAAAAACTGAGGTTCCTGTGAGATTAAGCGTTACACCAACAACAGCCACCTGGTGACAAAGACTCCAATTAATTTTTAAATGTATTTCCCTGTAACAAATGCATACATTTCGGTCACAATATTCTATCACAAAATAACCACCAAATATGGAATCTTG
>NW_015716132.1:0-268 GCF_001515625.1 Sinocyclocheilus rhinocerous
GGTCAATGACATGATACCAATTTTGTCCATATCATGATTTTCATATAAGTTAATTCATACAAAAATTCATACACCTTTTATATGATTAAAATGTTTTTAGCTTCTATAAGTTAATTCATACAGAAATTCATGCACCTTTTATATGATTAAAATGTTTTTAGCTTCCAAATTAAAAGAGAATTAGAATTTAAATATTTGTTGTGGGACATAAAGCCAAAATGGCATGCATACATACATATTTTTTTTGAATATTTATATTTATATAAAT
>NW_015716133.1:0-268 GCF_001515625.1 Sinocyclocheilus rhinocerous
AAATTGTACACTTTTGTATAAAAATAACAGCACCTGCAGAAGTTATTGAAGAAGCTTTAGAAAGTAGCCGGCCTCTAATTACAACTAATGAAAGCCTAGCTTTGACCCCTGACCTCTGAACATGGATATTTGATTGGAACCAATTGGAACAAAATTGGAGCAAACGGTCCGGCTACACTAGATACAATGTGTTGGATCTATTGGTCTTTGCTTTAGAGCAGGGAAAAAAAAAAACTTTTTGTCTCTATTTTCAAAGATGTACAGAATG
>NW_015716134.1:0-268 GCF_001515625.1 Sinocyclocheilus rhinocerous
ACTAAAAATGTAGATAAAATTAAAACAAAAAATATTAAAATAAAAACTAGGCTAATACTAAAATTCTACTGTTTATGCCAACTAATGTAGACAAAACACTTTTTTTTTAAAAATGTACATAAAACATGATTATGATGATTATTATTACAATAATTATAATAATTTATATTACAATAATCATGATAATTGTGTCTGAGATAAAAAAAAATACATCCATTCCAAATTGATCAAATGGGTCTGACACTTAATTAAACAATAATTAAAATAA
>NW_015716135.1:0-268 GCF_001515625.1 Sinocyclocheilus rhinocerous
AAATGAGACTTAGGGCCAGTTTTACAAAACGGGGCAAATTTGCACGAGCGATGGGTGTGGAAATTTCTGCGGGTGATTTGCTAACAAAGCGCAAATTAAAGAACATAGACGCAATATCTTATTTACACATTGACCGATGCAATAAACCAAACGCAGTGCAAATTAGCTTAGTCACAAATAAAGAATAAAGAAATAAAGGAGCCACAGAACGTTGAAAAAAAGAGGAGGCCAAAAAATGAAGGGTTGCAAGAAGTTTTGATAGACCTGG
>NW_015716136.1:0-268 GCF_001515625.1 Sinocyclocheilus rhinocerous
AAAGCAATGTGTACTGTGAGAGAGTGGTGCCATAAAACTGTGAAGCAAGATATGTGGCCTAAAAAAGCATTTGGACACTTTGCCAATTTTTTTTTTTATTAATCTCCATTCAGAATGACACTTAAATATGACTGTGTCACTGCAATAGATAACAAAATATCCAATAATATCCAAATATCTAAGACCCAGCACACTTTTCTCTTTTCAACCCAAAAAGAGGTTTAATAGGTTTTAACTTCAGTTACACATACATACATGTATGTATGTA
>NW_015716137.1:0-267 GCF_001515625.1 Sinocyclocheilus rhinocerous
CACATCTACAGAAAGTCAGAAACTCTTTTATTTTGGAATTGAAATTATCCTAATCATGCATTACTTGCTTTTAGTGAGATTTTTGAGTTTCAAAAAGGATGCAATAAATTGATCCAAAGTGACTGTAAAGACGTGTTAAATAATGTACGATTTGTATTTAAAATAAGTGCTGTTCTTTCTATTAATCGAAGAATCCTGGGGAAAAAAATGAAGAAACACAACTGTTAACATTGATAATAATCAGAAATGTTTCTTGAGCAGCAAATC
>NW_015716138.1:0-268 GCF_001515625.1 Sinocyclocheilus rhinocerous
AAAGAGAAAGGAAAAATTAAAATTGCATCATATGACCCCTTTAAAGTTTTAGTAATTTAGTTGTGTTTTTGCCATTTTCCTAGTTTGTTTTTTCTCTTTTTAGTTTTAGTACATTAAGTACATTTTAGTATTTTAGTACATTAAGTAAAAAATAATAAAAATGCGAAATGTTTCCTTAGCAACTAGCTGAAAGTTTTTTATATTTTATTTTATTTCAGTTAACGCTGATTTTATTTCAATTATTATTTTTTTTAAATTTAGTTTCAGA
>NW_015716139.1:0-268 GCF_001515625.1 Sinocyclocheilus rhinocerous
TATATATATCAGGGTTATTAGAGTTAACTAAAACTGAAACTAAAATTAAAAACATTAAAACTTGTGTTACTTGAAATAAAATAAATGTTGACTGAAAAAAAAGTAATAAAAATAAAAACGTTGTTGATAAATATAATAGTATAATAGAATAGTAATCATAATATTTCTCAATTATACTAAAATAATGATATACAAGTATAAAATATATAAAATGTACATAAATAAATGAAGACACACACACACACACACATATATATATATCTATATA
>NW_015716140.1:0-268 GCF_001515625.1 Sinocyclocheilus rhinocerous
TCAAGTCAAGTAATTTCACATGTCTCCTCTAGTTTCTGAAATCTGTACTCATTAAACATTGATAATCCTAAATATCATTGGAGGGGAGGGTTTGAAAACGTACAGTAAGAAGGATGTGCTACACCACCCAGCAGGGAACGCTGTTTTAGAGTTGCAGCACATTTTAATAAAAGGTTACAAATACTGGGAACATGTATTAAAAAAGGTAACAATATATTTTAATTTCATGTTGACTCTGTAGATCGCGCAACTTTGATTATAAGGTCTC
>NW_015716141.1:0-268 GCF_001515625.1 Sinocyclocheilus rhinocerous
AAAGCAGTCAATCAGCTTAGGCTGGTTTTAGCTGTTTTTTTTTTCAGTAGGGAGTTGTTAAGGTTTGCTATAGCAATAGACAGCTTAAATACACCTCAAGTCTTATTGTATAAAAGTCAGTGAAAGTCTATGGGATTTTAGGTGGGTTTTGATAGTCTGGTTTACGAAAACCGTAAGCTGGATCAGTTAGAAAAGATATAGCAACCCGAGTCAGACCAGTCTAAAGGTCTGACCCAAGTTTGGTGGTTGTAGCTTTAAAAGTCTAGGA
>NW_015716142.1:0-268 GCF_001515625.1 Sinocyclocheilus rhinocerous
GAAATTGACAAAAAGTTAAAAAAAAAGATACTAAGATATTAAGTCATAATATGACATACAAAATCAAAATTATTACAGTTAATTTAGTTGAAATTAAGTTGAAATCGACAAAACAATCAAAAACGTTTAATTTTGACAACTCTAAATGATAAGTCATAATTATGAAAAAAGTAAAAAAACAAAACAAAAGAGATACTAAGTCATAATTTAAGTCATAAGTCACACTAAAGGAAGTAGACTTTGACAAAGTCGAAATTATGAAAAAAAT
>NW_015716143.1:0-268 GCF_001515625.1 Sinocyclocheilus rhinocerous
AAAGTCTAAATTAAATAAACCCTGAATTGCGAGAAAAAAGTCTGATTTGTAAGAAATAAACTCTGATTTGAATTATAATAAATAAACTCCTAATTATGAGAAATAAACTCTGAATTATAATAAATAAAGTCATTATGAGAAATAAACTCAAAATTGTGAGGGAAAAAATAAATAAAGTCTGAATTGTGAGATAAAAAGTTGCAATAACCTTTTTAATTTATTGATTTATTTTTTATTCCATGGCAGAAATAAGCATCCATAGATTTAT
>NW_015716144.1:0-268 GCF_001515625.1 Sinocyclocheilus rhinocerous
AGTTACTCCTTCAATGCCTCACTTTTATTGTTCTGCCCTCGTTCATTGACATCCACCACAATACCTCTCTGTGCAAACATTTCTTTCCATTTGAGCAGATCTTGCCTGGTTCTGACTATGACAACAAATCACCATATATTTTGTGCCTCTGAATATTAATCTGATTAAAGAAATATATAAACTGCTAAAGAATTTCACAGACTGTAAATCTGCACATATTTGCCATATATTATACATTTCCATAATGAGCTATGTGTTGATATGATGA
>NW_015716145.1:0-268 GCF_001515625.1 Sinocyclocheilus rhinocerous
AACAAATAGTCCTGAATCTGACATTAAGAGGACTTTAAAAACACATATGTCCAAATTCTAGGGTTACTGAAACTAAAACTATTGAAAAAATGTTTGTTAATTGAAATGAGGCTTAAATAAAATTAGATGAATAACTAACCAAACCAAAATTAGAAATTTTGCCTTGGCAGCAGTGTTATTTTAATATAATTGAGATACTGTTATAGTTTTTAATAATATTTTAATTTAGTTTATTTTTATATTTTCAGTTGTCATTTTAATTTTAGTT
>NW_015716146.1:0-268 GCF_001515625.1 Sinocyclocheilus rhinocerous
CTCTAATATCAATTTAAAGATGGCTGAATTCATGAAGTCATGCTGTAACATTGAGGCATGCATGGTGTGGTCTGTTTTTATGCATGTAAACCACACAAAACCAGCAAAAAAACATGGGTCATTTTCAAGAAATAGTGCCCTTTGTATACTACTGTATGTACAGTATGTTCCCATATATGTAATAGATTTCACTCTCCTCTTCTTAAATAAGAATCTAAACTCCAAAATTAACATAACTGAAGGAAAAAATATAACTTACAGTACTTTG
>NW_015716147.1:0-268 GCF_001515625.1 Sinocyclocheilus rhinocerous
AACAGAATAAAACAAAAATTTTGAACCAGGCTTAAAATGTTAAGATTTGCAAATTAGATATGCAAATGAGTGCATATTTAATTTAAATGTTGCCTGATTTGCATATTTAAACATAACATTTCAACTGGGGCAGTATGGTGGGTGATTGATTGATTGATTAATTGATTGATTGATCCTATTCACCTGGTGCACATCTATTTATGCACTAAATGCACTCTAGGTCTGCATTTCACCGATTGTTGAGAATGCACCATTTTTTGACAAAGCT
>NW_015716148.1:0-268 GCF_001515625.1 Sinocyclocheilus rhinocerous
AACCACATAATTTTGCCTTCCAAATCTAATTTGGTTTGTTTAATCCGTGTAATAGGTTATGTAATGGGGCCTGAATAGTCTACATTTTTAATGATCTGTCTAACCTTTTCTGATTTTGTTTGACAATAAAACTTTCTAACCTAAAGTTGTTATACATTCAGACAAGCTTTTGTCAAGACAACATAATTTCATCTATTTATTTTGTGTTATTAGTGTTTGTTCACTGATCAGTGTTATTAGTGTTTGTGTTGATCAGTGTTGTGTGTGA
>NW_015716149.1:0-267 GCF_001515625.1 Sinocyclocheilus rhinocerous
TTACGTACGATTATTTTTGACAGCGATTTTATTCCATACACGTGCCCTCACTTTGAATGGGCATGACGCCTCTGAGTCTGACGCAATAGTAGCCTACTGTTTTTAGTTTAGATTCACTGATGCTAGCTGCGCTGCGCTTGGTTTCAGCTGCTTTAATTTGCATTTGGGAACGCAGCATTCGTCATTAGAAACGTTTATAAATCTGTTGTGAAGTTTCAGTGTCACATATTCCTTCAGAAATCATTCTAATATGCTGATTTGCTGCTC
>NW_015716150.1:0-268 GCF_001515625.1 Sinocyclocheilus rhinocerous
AACTAACTAACTAACTAACTAACTAACTAAATAAATAAATAAATACTGTTTTTTTATTCAGAAAAATGTTTGTAGTAACACATATAAGTGACCCAGTTGTCACCAAGTTTATAAAATGACTCTTTTACTGAGACAAAAGATATTTCTTAAAATATATTTTATAGTCAAATGCTCACTTAGAACCACTGCTCTACAAGACTGAAATAGATGTCCTGGGAAATCACACACAGCAGTCGTGAATGTTAGCCAATCAGAAGACTCTCTGCCT
>NW_015716151.1:0-268 GCF_001515625.1 Sinocyclocheilus rhinocerous
AAATTGTAATAATATTTCACAATATTGCTGTTTTTATTGTATTTTAAGCAAATAAACGCAGCCTTGGTGAGCATATGAGACATTAAAAAATCTTACCAACCCCAGATTTTTGAATATATTATGGGTTATATGGATGAATGAATAAACGGATGGATGTAGATCGTTGATAGTGAACTGCATTTCTACTGACGGTCATGTTAACATTGTTAATGGTCTCTCTCTGTCTCAGGTGAGCACCTGCGGGTTTGTTCTCAGGGTTACACCTGCT
>NW_015716152.1:0-268 GCF_001515625.1 Sinocyclocheilus rhinocerous
AACTATGTGAGCCTCGTGCGGTTCCACAGCTTCAGAACCGCTCTGGCTACCTTTCTTTAATAGTTACACAGAGATAACTTCAGTTTGACCTCTCAGTGACTCAATGTCCATTTCGCCTCTTATTAATCTTGTTCACTGACAGTCTTTGTTAAACAACAAGGCGTGCCCTCTGAAAAGGTGACATTTTCATATTTGTTAGACGCAGTGACCTTGCTTTTACCCGGCCTTGGACTTCGTTTATTCCCTCAGGGAACAGGGTCCTTCTGGA
>NW_015716153.1:0-268 GCF_001515625.1 Sinocyclocheilus rhinocerous
AACTTGTGTTGCTGTGTTTAATTATTTCCGTGGGTAACTAACCCCGGTGGCGTAGTCGGAATCCAGTTGATCATTGGATATCGCTCGGTTACATCTAGTAGGAGGTGCCAAATATTCCATGTTCACCTGTGTTATTTTCAGTTTTGTTTTAACTCAAATCTTGTTAAACATGCAGTGGTTTACAAAGATTTGACACCTGAACATAAGATTAATGGAAAATGTTCACTATCTATGTTTTGATGTTTTTAAATGTTAATCCAGCTTGTGT
>NW_015716154.1:0-268 GCF_001515625.1 Sinocyclocheilus rhinocerous
AACCTGATGCATATGACGCGGATCTGACACGCATCCGATTTTCTCACAACTCTTTACGGTCATTTAAGACTTTATAACTAAAACTACGTTTACAAAGTAACTCACCAAAACCGCACATTTTGACATAATTGTGTGTTTTCGTGCGGTGAAGCGCTATTGGTGAGCTGTCTGAAACGGAGCCTTTCAAACTATACTTCACTGCATCGTTTAGGCGGCGTAACCTCAGGTATGTGTCGCCGCATTCTCGGGTTATGAAGAATAAAGAAGG
>NW_015716155.1:0-268 GCF_001515625.1 Sinocyclocheilus rhinocerous
CCCTGCTGGTAGATGCAGTAACTACACTATTCTGGCACCAAGATAGCAAAAACAAAGCAAGCAAATGTAACTTTGATAATTATGATATTAAATGTATAATTCCAGCAATAATACATACAATATTAACATTTCCCAAACACATTTCCCAAACTCACACCATTGATTGACACAATGTTGATGTGTCAGGCTGGTTCAAACTGACAGGGAAATATTGTGGAATCAGAGCTGTGTTGTTATTGTTAACTAAAATTAAGACTATTTAAAATAT
>NW_015716156.1:0-268 GCF_001515625.1 Sinocyclocheilus rhinocerous
GTGTTCAAATGATTAAAAATCTCAGGTATAAAAAGTGTTCAAATGGATTCAGAATAAAGTGTCTTTAAGTAGCTTTCACATGAGCACCCAAAAAGACTAATATAACCATTGAGAATAGCAGATCTATAAAGGATGTGCCACTGGAAATAACATCCACTGCTTTTTATGACATAAAACAAAATCACTTTATATTGCTCCTGGATTCTGCATTTCGTTACATGTATTCATGTAACTAACAATGTTTGTCACCTTTAATATATATATATAT
>NW_015716157.1:0-268 GCF_001515625.1 Sinocyclocheilus rhinocerous
AATAACATCTACATGCACAAACAGCGTTATTAGATTACATAGATGCTAGATATGTGTGCGTACATATTCTCGATATTACTGTTTTTACTGTATTATTATCAAATAAATGCATCTTTGGTGGGCATATGAGACTTCTTTCAAAAAGCATAAAAAAAAAAACTTTAAAAAATCTCAAACCTGTTTTCGAACAGATTTTTTCTGAACACTCTCTTTGTCTGCCATGGTTTGGCCAAAAAGGATGTCCTGCCCCAAATTCTCTCTTTTGGTT
>NW_015716158.1:0-268 GCF_001515625.1 Sinocyclocheilus rhinocerous
CAACGGAGGAGCTCCGGAAGGATAAAAGGAGTGATGACAGTGGAAGACAAGAGAGAAAAAGCCATGTAAGCATAGTTACTAGGGATGCTCTGATACCACTTCTTCCATTACTCGGCCGATACTGATACATCTATTTTTGGTACTTGCCGATACTGAGTTCTGATACCGCAGTTTTCATTGTATTTGTAATTTTTTTTAAAATATTGGGTACAGAAACCAAAAGAATGTTAGTTGGTTAACTTCATTTATCAAATAGATATATCCTTCA
>NW_015716159.1:0-268 GCF_001515625.1 Sinocyclocheilus rhinocerous
TGTGTTTCTGCAGTAATGTTCCTAAAAGCTGCTTCTCACAGTACAAACAGTGGGTTTAATTGAAAATTAATTGTCAAAGCACTGTGAACTGTATTTTTTCTGATATTTACAAAGGGCTAAACTGAACGGTAGGGCTGCAACAAATTATAATTTTTTAAATAATCGATTAATCTAACGATTATTACAACGATTAATCGGCTAGTCTAATCCCCGATTATTTCAGCAATTAATCAGTAGGCTTTGTTCTATTATTCTGCTTTTACAATTA
>NW_015716160.1:0-268 GCF_001515625.1 Sinocyclocheilus rhinocerous
AATACTAAAACAAAATAAAAGTTTAAGTCTTTCATCTAATATTTAGATTTTATTTCAGTTTTGTTTTTTCAATTAACAAAAACGTTAAGTGATAATAGTTATTCAGCATATGACATATGACAAACCTGTAATACAATTTTTACAATATACTTTTATTTCATTAAAATCTGTACAATTTAAATGATTAAAGTGATATAAAAATAAAAAATTAAATTAAAAAATTAAAAAAAAAACTATACGGGTATATTTTTTAAAAAATCATGAAAAT
>NW_015716161.1:0-268 GCF_001515625.1 Sinocyclocheilus rhinocerous
AATATTATTTATATAATATCCCCGTAGCAATCAGATATTTTAGTAAGAAGGAATTTTTTTAGGATTTATATTCTGGATGCATGTAAATATAATTTTATTATAATAGTAAATATATAATATTTATAATATTTATTTATATATATATATATTTATATAATATCATAGTAGCAATCAGATATTTTAGGAAGAAAAAACATTTTTAATGAACATTTTTTGTAATAAATGTTATGAAAATCATCCTGAGTGTGTGAGGTGTGTGTGTGTATGT
>NW_015716162.1:0-268 GCF_001515625.1 Sinocyclocheilus rhinocerous
GTATGTAGAACCATTTTTTTAAAGGAATAGTTTAACCAAAAATGCATTTTTTTAAATCATGCTGATGTTGCTCCAAGCTCATGACAATGAACATGGAAGAAGAAATTTTAAATATTGTACATATAATTCTTTGCCATTAATGGACATACAGTTAGTCATTAAATTGAACTTGGGAGCTGGATCAGTTTGATTTTGGGTTTGTAAACTGGTTCATTTAAAAAAGTCTGACTCAAAAGAATGAATCGCAAAGTAGAACTACAGAAGGGTG
>NW_015716163.1:0-268 GCF_001515625.1 Sinocyclocheilus rhinocerous
CATTACCTGAGAAGTTAAATATGCCATAAAACCATGCTCATTCAGTATTTATTGCATGGGTGGAGAAAAAACAATCTAAGTATTTGAAATGCATATGCACGTTCGGTAAAACGCTCAAATTTGCCCTCATTAATGCTGTTAAACTGAATGTACGAAGCAAAATATTTGCTGAAATAGTCACAATTTAGCAACTGCCAATCAACGGTGTGTTCATTAGTAGGCCTATGTCTGGGCACATTTGATTTTAGAATGGAAGAAAAAGATAGCA
>NW_015716164.1:0-268 GCF_001515625.1 Sinocyclocheilus rhinocerous
AATCAGCTGGGTAAGTAAGGCCATAACTATTAGTTGTTGTTGTTTTTTTACCCTATTCACCTGCAGTGTCCCGCCTTAAATGTATATTGAGTCCATAAAATTATTTTAAAAGTAATCTTAAAAGCTTGCTAGAAAATATAGTAAAATTTAACAAAAATTGAATAAAAATGAATAAAAAAAAGAGAAATTATGCATATTAAATTAAACTATAAATATAAATATTATTTTACGCAAATATTATATCATTTAATTTGTGTCTGTGAGTGGA
>NW_015716165.1:0-268 GCF_001515625.1 Sinocyclocheilus rhinocerous
AATTAAAGACCATGATGGATGCATGTTTTATCATTTAAATCATATTCATTTAATAAAATATAATAAATCTAAAAAAAATGTTGCAGTAAACGATATTTTTTGATTATTGTAATGATATTTTGGAGGGAAAATGTACATGAAAATGCAATGTCCTACTGGTCTGGACATAGTCTTGACAGTTTTCATGAGATGTTCTCTCCTGTGCGTCATTCCTCACATGTGCAGCGGTGTGCTGTGGGCTCGTGCGTGACGTGTGTGTGTGTGTGTG
>NW_015716166.1:0-268 GCF_001515625.1 Sinocyclocheilus rhinocerous
GTAACTAGAAAATGTGCATAGTAACCAACTTTATGCCACAAGGGTTATCAAATGAGCTGGACTTGTGTTGAACCTGGATTATTCCTTGAATTCTCATGCTGTTCCAAACCCCTAAGACTTTTTTCAGTAGAACACAGAAGAAAACTTTTTGAAGAATCTTCATGCAGCTCTTTGCCATACAACAAAAGTTCTATCAAGCTCCAAAAAGAACAAAAACTCCATAAAAGCACACAATATAATAAAATCTCATCTACAATGTCACCAAAAT
>NW_015716167.1:0-268 GCF_001515625.1 Sinocyclocheilus rhinocerous
AATATTGTATCAATGGACAGAACGAACTATCTGACAAGTCGATGTCAAAACAGAGCTGTGCATTAAGTGATGCAGTGTAAAATCAGAGTAACAAAACTCCAGCAGCAACAAGTCTGCAATTGGCTGAATATATTTAGCAGTTTCTACAGTTAAAGAAAGAAATCGTTTTTAAATGAAATCTAAAAATATTTAATGCATTATTATCTAATTATTATACCATTATTAATTAACTTATCTCATTTGCAATTAACTAGTTAAGTATTTAAAT
>NW_015716168.1:0-267 GCF_001515625.1 Sinocyclocheilus rhinocerous
ATTTCTGAAGGATCATGTGAAGACTGGAGTAATGATGCTGAAAATGTAGCTTTGATCAAGGAACAAATTACATTTTAAAATATATTCAAATAGAAAGCTGTTATTATAAATAGTAAAAATATTTATAATATATCAAATAAAATATTAGAATTTTGGATCAAATAAATGCAGGCTCGGTGAGCAGAATAGACTTCTTTAAAAAACATGAAAAAATCCTTCATCAACTTTTGACTGGTAGTGTAAGTGTACTTTATATAACCCTAATTC
>NW_015716169.1:0-268 GCF_001515625.1 Sinocyclocheilus rhinocerous
AAGGCTGGTCTAGGGTGAAGGGCACAGAGCAGGTACACGCACTAGTGCCGTTCCAGCTGTAGTTCTGCGAGCAGTTGAAACACGGACTGAACATGTCAACACCAGTGTAGTCGATCTACAACAGAACCGACACCAGTTACCGTACAAAAACATGACGACATCAGCTATATGTGACCACCAGTGTTGGGAAGGTTACTTTGGAAATGTAATAAGTTACGGATTCCAAGTTACCCTATTTAAAATGTAATAAGTAGTGTAACTATTTCAA
>NW_015716170.1:0-268 GCF_001515625.1 Sinocyclocheilus rhinocerous
TGTGGCCAAATTCCAACTCATGAACCGAAAGTGAACCAAGTTTCTCAATTTTGCTCAGCACTACTCGTGTCAAAAGAATAACCTACCTCCTAATAGACTCTGAATGGACAACAGAATGGAGCGAACATCATATAGTGCAGACCACTTGTCCTTCAAAATGTCTAGGCAAATGAATCCATTCTCATCGACATTTGGATGGAAACAAGCAGTGATGAATTTCACCCGAGGGGCATTGTAGGGGTACCCACTAGGAAACTCCAGTGAAAGT
>NW_015716171.1:0-268 GCF_001515625.1 Sinocyclocheilus rhinocerous
TAAGTGAAGGTTTAAAAGAAAAGAAAGGGTCTTAAACAGTGTGAACAGAAAGGTGCCAGTAAAAGATAATGTGGGGTATGGGTACGGTTGGGCATAGTTTGAATTTTAATGATTCTAATTCTTGTCAATTCCTAATTTTGATTCCAATAATGTAAAAAAAATAAAATAAATACATAAATAAATCTAAGATATCATCTTATTGCAAAATATTTCATAGTTAGCGGAATACTATGAATGAAAATCAACAGGCTAAAGAACACTTACACAA
>NW_015716172.1:0-268 GCF_001515625.1 Sinocyclocheilus rhinocerous
AATGGAATGTGATTGTTTCATGTGTGACTCCATAGTGTAAGTGGGTCCGGTGAAGACAGAGATCCTACACTGGTTTTGTAGCTCGTTTCCCGTTTCCTGTTGTTTTGTATTAATAAATATCTACTGTACAATTACAGTTTATAGAAAACTCAGAGCTGTTATCTTGTCAAACAGAGGTTGCACAAAGTATTAAATGAAGAATGTAGTAACTGCCACATTGTGGTTTCATCAATTGTTTTATTTTAATTAGAGATTGGATTTTTCTGAA
>NW_015716173.1:0-268 GCF_001515625.1 Sinocyclocheilus rhinocerous
GGGCGGGCAGAGATGCGCGGCCACCGACTCATCCAGGGGAGGCAGTCTGTCGTACCCCTTTTCTTCGGTACCGTCGACAGACGAGAGGGCGGATGAAGATGAGGCAAGAAGGCGGGCCACCAAGACTTGGTGATCTCATCGTGGACCTCGGGGAAGAATGGTGAAGCTCGTTGTCGAGGGGCCTGAAGGCGCCAGGGCAAGAACCACTCATCCAAGCGGCTGTGGGTGGGCTCCTCCGGCGGAGACCACTCCAAACCCAGCTCCTCCA
>NW_015716174.1:0-268 GCF_001515625.1 Sinocyclocheilus rhinocerous
AATTGGCTGCAATAAGCAACCCTAAGCAGTTTGTCTTTCTTTCTTATTCTTGCTAAATATATATTAGACAAAGTATTTTAAATCATTTATTCATTCTTGCTGCTTGTGTAGGCTTGCAGGATGCTGGAGCTGATCCTACAGTGCATCCAGAAAGTATTCACAGAGCTTCAATTTTTCCACCTTTTTTTTATGTTACAGCCTTATTCCAAAATGGATTAAATTCCATTATTTTCCTCAAAATTCTACAAACAATACCCCATAATGACAA
>NW_015716175.1:0-268 GCF_001515625.1 Sinocyclocheilus rhinocerous
AAGTCTATATTAAGCAAAGAACATAATTGAAAATCAAAACACTGACCAAAAAAGTAACAAAACATACCATGGTAGCACTGTTTTCTCAGATATGGTTCAATGGTAATACGTTTATATGTACTATGGTATGTTTCAAGTACATTGAAATATTATGAAGATACCATGAAATGCAAATATATAAATCATTTAGTATAATGGTTATCAAAGTATTCATGATCGACTGATGTGTGTTTTTTGATGGCTGATATCGATATCTTGGAGAAAAAAA
>NW_015716176.1:0-268 GCF_001515625.1 Sinocyclocheilus rhinocerous
TCAGAAAGCTCTCGGATTTCATCAGAAATATCTTAATTTGTGTTCAGAAGCTGAACGAAGGTCTTACGTTTGGACATGAGGGTAAGTAATTAATGACAGACTTTAAATTTTTGGGTAAACTATCCCTTTAAGGGCTTTAAAACAAAACAGTTCTAAATGTGTAATATGAAAATCTATAATAAAGTGAAAGATAATGGCTGAATTTGTCACTCTTTCTCGACGTACAGCGCGAAAATGATCGCAGTGGCGCTAGAGCGACATACTATTA
>NW_015716177.1:0-268 GCF_001515625.1 Sinocyclocheilus rhinocerous
ACTTAATCCCTTTCTCTTTCAGAATTTTCCTGATCGGTGCAAATGCCCTTCTTTTCTTTCTTGGATTCCGAAAATCTGCATATTATTTCTACGTGAGCGTGTTTCAAGATCTAACAATCTCTCTTGTAAGTTTTCTTGAATTTGGATGCTTTGTCGGAGTACTAATTTGAACTCAGCGACGTTTTCCTCTAATTCCGCAACTCGCTGCTCCGCTTCATCGATCCTCTGCCGTGACGTTTAGGTCCGTGACAAGCCCGTTCAGTTTTTG
>NW_015716178.1:0-268 GCF_001515625.1 Sinocyclocheilus rhinocerous
ATAGAGTGCGCTATAAATAGATGCTTCTGTTCTCATAGAGGAACTGCTCTGAGTGCTGATGTCTGATTTTTGCGCTGCCTCCCATTGCCTGTTTGAACAATAATAAACTCAGTTAAATTTAGATGACATAAAAATGTCATATTAACATCTTATTATATCAGTTATACATTCACAAGCTCAGTCACTGAGGCAACTAATGCTGGGAAACTAACCTGGTCCGGGTCAGGCTAACTGTCAGGCTAAGCCTGAGTTCCTCTAACACTGACCA
>NW_015716179.1:0-268 GCF_001515625.1 Sinocyclocheilus rhinocerous
GCCAAAAAACATCTGTTTGGTTTTGATTATCATGTCTATCATGCTAAAATCATGCGTTTTAAAGCCATGTCGGTTTAAACTTCTGATGTACGGTTTTCTGAGCGAACACATCTGAAGCGAACGCACAGAAAGCGGCTGTCACACAGCATGTGAGTATTAAACTAAGTCTTAAAAAACACACAAGTTACAAAAACACAGTTGGTTATGTTTGTGAAGGTAAACAGATGGAAAAGAAATCACGTGTTTATAGTAGTTCTGTGTTTTAAGT
>NW_015716180.1:0-268 GCF_001515625.1 Sinocyclocheilus rhinocerous
AAATCGGAATCGGCCAAGAAAATTGCAATCGGTGCATCTCTAGCTCAAATAAAACCAAACCCTAATATATTACTCCAGGAAATGTACAAGTATTTCTTTTAATTTTACTTGAGTACTTGAATCCGAAAGTACTTAATTTATGTACTTAAGTATTAAAAGTACAGGTTGATGTACCATGTTTATAATTTTTCTGGTCAGCACTCATCAATACCTTGCCATTCACTGTCAAAACATTACATTTCAATATAAAGAGTTCATTTGCAAAAAC
>NW_015716181.1:0-268 GCF_001515625.1 Sinocyclocheilus rhinocerous
ACACATAATGTGCAGGTGCGGGGGTCAGCAGGACAAAATTTGGCAAGCACTGATCTATAGTTTAGTATAAGGCCATTAGTCATATTAGAGGCTTGAGGTTCATCCCTGAGGTACCTGACTTGGCCATGACTTCTGAGATACCTGTGGTGGCCGTTGCTTCCTGAGGTCCCTTTAAGGGCTGTTGCTCACTTAAGACGCTGTCAAGGCCATTGCCTCCCTGAGGTCCCTGTCTTAGCCAACCCTCCCTGAGGACCCTGTGATGGCCAGT
>NW_015716182.1:0-268 GCF_001515625.1 Sinocyclocheilus rhinocerous
TATGTTTATCTAAAGTCATTTTTGTTTATTAGTATGGTTGAATTGAATCACCGAAGGTCAGCAGTAAAGACATTGGTTAATAAAATGGGATGTCCTATTCTGAGTTTGCATTTCGCCATTTTTATTCAATTTGTGGAAATACTCTGTTTTGTGTGAGTGAGATGAGTAAAAGCATGTTGATATTTAGTCTAGAACTACAGTATCATCATGTTCACACAGTGCACACAACGCCTCTGCATTTACTCCTGATTTCTCTCAACATGAGGAC
>NW_015716183.1:0-268 GCF_001515625.1 Sinocyclocheilus rhinocerous
TATGGCGGGTGGGAGAAAGACACTCGAAATGTCCCCCAGTGCTGAGGCAAACATACTGCCTCTCCACCCGCTCTCCTTTATTTCTTCACCTTTTTGTTTTTGTTAAGTGTTACCGTGGCAAAGAGCTTAGCGCTTTCTCTCTATGGCTATCTGTTACTACTAAACCGGATAAACAAGTGTGAGGATTGTGCAATTTCTCTGTAGTTCCTGATGGCACTTCTGGTCCGCGATTTTACACTCACAACAAAGCACAATGCTATTCAAGACG
>NW_015716184.1:0-268 GCF_001515625.1 Sinocyclocheilus rhinocerous
ACCCCGGTAATTGCTGCTTGCAGCTATATTTATTATTATTATTGCAATAATTATCATTAATCGTTTTAATTATTTTAATAAAGGTTTTTAATAATAGGTTTAATAAAATAAAATCAAAATCCAAGTACCCCTGGTCACCAAGTACCCATCGCTCTACTAATAATTATGTTCCTTATTAAGGTAAGAGAACAAAATTATCTGTATGTGTAGTGAAAAATTAATTTACTAAAATGTATTTGAAATACATTTATTTCATGCTAAGTATACT
>NW_015716185.1:0-268 GCF_001515625.1 Sinocyclocheilus rhinocerous
AAAGCTGAATTTTCAGCATCATTACTCAAGAGTTGAGTGTAACATGATCCTTCAGGAATCAGAAATATGCTGTTGATATTGCTCAAGAAACATTTTTTTTATCACAGCTGAAAATTGTTATGCTGCTTAATATTTTTTGGAAACCTTGATACTTTTTTTTAGGATTCTTTGATGAATAAAAAGTTAAAAATAAAAAAATTTACTGACTCTAGCTATAAAAGTAATTTTTTTCCTCTTTTTTTCTTTGTCCTTTGATTAATAGACATCA
>NW_015716186.1:0-268 GCF_001515625.1 Sinocyclocheilus rhinocerous
ACATAAGGCAAAATAATCACTAAGTAAAGGTGTCACAAAATGTCTCTAGAACAGACATATGGTAAAAAAAATTTTTTTTTAAAGTGTCCATGTCCAGGGATTTTTTTTTGCTATGCATTGGTCATAGAGCTCTTTGTGGTGCTGCCTCAGGTGTTTAAATAGATTTGTTGCGCCAGGTTCACACGTACTCTGTGTCTGCAGTGCGTATACAGTATGTGTATGTGGTGCAGAAGCAGCAGGATTCATTTTACTTTCGCACAGGAAGCGT
>NW_015716187.1:0-268 GCF_001515625.1 Sinocyclocheilus rhinocerous
ATTTCCATTATTCTTATTATTCGCTAAGAATTGTGGTTATTTTTTCACTGCCATTATTCACATACCCCACTGCACAGCACAAAATTGGACTCAGAAAGAGCAGTGTGTGTCTCACACTCACACACACTCACACAGACACTCACACAGACACTCACACTCACACACAGACACAGACACACACACTCACACAGACACACACATACACAGACACACTCACACACAGACAGACACACACAGACAGACACACACAGACACAGACACACACACA
>NW_015716188.1:0-268 GCF_001515625.1 Sinocyclocheilus rhinocerous
ACATTTATTGTACTGTAGACACATTGGGCCTTATTCATGAAACACGAGTAGAGAAAACGTTTGTGTAAATCGTTCGTAAAGACATTCTGACGTAAACTTTCAAATTCATGAAAATGTTCATAGGCTATTTTCAAAATGTTAGTTGGTACATAAGAAATGTACACCTGATATTTATTGTTAGGCATATGGCCTATTAGTGTCATGGCACGGTAAGGGAACACATCGTGTAAACAAGGGTCTGGGTCCAAATGCAGGTCTTTATTAACTT
>NW_015716189.1:0-268 GCF_001515625.1 Sinocyclocheilus rhinocerous
ATGATCTCTACCTTCCTCCTCAACAGTCTGTATGATCCCTGCAAGGGAATGTAACATATCACAACATCCCTCCAAAAATCCATTCAGCCGAACCCTTTCGCTTTCACGATAATGCCCTATTAGTGTCGACAGCAGCACTTAATGTGCGGCTGAGAGTGTGAGATACCACAATGGTTTCTTTGTTTTATTTATGGCGCATATTTTCAGGTGAGGTAACATATGGAGCTGTTCAACAGGAGGTTGAACACAATAAGGGCAAATGCAGCTG
>NW_015716190.1:0-268 GCF_001515625.1 Sinocyclocheilus rhinocerous
ACCAAAAAAAAAAAAAAAAAGTCCTTTCTGCTGCTACAGTGTTGAGTCATAACAGAAAAGCAGAAGACATTTAAGCACAGCCTACGACACTTCTCTCCATACTGCAGCATTTGATTACAGAAAAGTCCAATCAAAGATCTTTCCTCTGTGTTAGAGAGTCGGACAGAAGGAAGTCCATATGCTACTGTATGTGGGATTTTAGTCCTTTTATGTCTGGAGCAGTGAGTTTCTCAGCTGATGCCCTTTGAGGTGCAATGTGCCTCGCAGA
>NW_015716191.1:0-268 GCF_001515625.1 Sinocyclocheilus rhinocerous
TTTTTTATGACTTTGTTATTTAGATAAGATTTCTGTATATGGGTTATGTATGAATGTATAAATGTATTAATTTATGAAGTAGAATATTATTTATTTAACTGCTCATGTAATTGTTTAATCTGATATTCATGCAGCTTAATCTTTGTTACTTTTACAGATGACTGAGGTGGAAGAAGAAGAGTAGAAGACGAGTACAGAGGAAACTAATTATCAACATTTTGTAGTTATAGTAGTACTTTATAGTTATAGGTAATTTATAGTTAAAGTA
>NW_015716192.1:0-268 GCF_001515625.1 Sinocyclocheilus rhinocerous
ACAGAAACATGATTCCTGAATCCTGGGATAACTAGTATTTATTAATGAGTAGGCAGATTCGCAGATTAAAGATTTAAGACACTATGGATAGTAAACACACTTCACTTCTCCTGAGGTGAGACGACCTACTTCTCTCCTTTACAGTGCTGAGGCGATTGAGAGAGAGAGACCTGACAGAGAATCTTCCTTCTGACCAGAAATCCTCAGAGACGTGATTCTGAGGTGGTCAGGAGAGTTAGTTCATCTCTCTCACACACACACACACACA
>NW_015716193.1:0-267 GCF_001515625.1 Sinocyclocheilus rhinocerous
AATTTAAGGGGGTCTGAATACTTTCCGTACCCACTGTATATGGAGTCAGTCTGTCTGAATATTTCACAGAAAGCAGTCATTTATTATTGAAGAGTTTTACAGTTTACTCTGTCACCCAGCAGCAACATACAGTAAGACTGTCTGCCAATATTTCACTGTGTTGTATAAAGGTTAACAAAAGACTAAAGAATAAACCTAAAGGTCCCACATCCACCTCATCCCCATCCTTTTTCATGAATGTTTTCCAGAAATCATTCATTCAGAGTC
>NW_015716194.1:0-268 GCF_001515625.1 Sinocyclocheilus rhinocerous
ACCACAGCAGTTCTCAGTCTGTTCTGAGCAGCTTCTTCCTGTCAGCCACTCTACAGGAAATGATGTCGTACACTGTGGCCTCTGACTGGAACTCTGTTTAGTATCAGATCTTCTCCTTATATGGACAAATGATGCTTCTGTTTAAACATGACTCTGTGATTTGTGGTACTTGCCACCACAGTCTTTATCAGTCAAGGCAAGCATTTTTGTATTTTATTATCATTATTCTTTTATCACTTTGATGTTGTGATGTCGCAATCACTTGTGG
>NW_015716195.1:0-268 GCF_001515625.1 Sinocyclocheilus rhinocerous
ACCATTGCTGGACCTGTTTTGTCCCACGTCTCAAGAATGACTGTTTGATTATATGTTTTGAACATAATTTGATCACGGTGCATGTCAGCAATGAGTCCAGGAATGATATGGAGTTACATTGTAGCTTTTGCTTTATTAAAAAGTGCAGCTGATGGAGTTGAAGTGAAAATGCTATGCTTGACTGGTTGTGAACCCTGTCTTTGTTTATTTTTCCTATTTGCAGAATTAGAAGGCATTGCTTGTAGTGTTGTATGTTGTACAGTGTTTT
>NW_015716196.1:0-268 GCF_001515625.1 Sinocyclocheilus rhinocerous
ACCAGCAGAAAGAGAACGCACTGCAGCAGTGAGAGCTCACACTTCATTCACACTGCACACCATTACATCGCATCCATGCACGATCAAACCCTTTACAAGTGCACAGATCAGATCAGTAGTTCAGGGAGTGTTGCAATATAAGAATTTTAATTCCATGTTTTTAGTTAGTGTGTATAAAATGAAAACGTACAGAAGGCATTCTACTAAGTAGAATAATTATTTCAATGTAGATGCCTGCTTTTGTGTGTAATTTATTCCAAATTTAAAT
>NW_015716197.1:0-268 GCF_001515625.1 Sinocyclocheilus rhinocerous
GCAGCAGTCAATGCAAATAAAGGCTTGGCTATGCTAGAACAGTTCTGTATGAAGCGCTGATAAAACATAACCATCCCAAGAAATGATTTTATCTTTTTCTGAGATGGTGTAACCTCATCTTCCATCATAAGATCTCTTTCAGTCATTGCTGTAATGGCCTGGACTTTATCAGGATCGGTCGCTACCCCTTTTTCATCGATCACGTGACCTAGAAACCGTACACTCCGACGTAACAAGTGGCATTTCTTTGGAGCAAGTTTTAAGCCAT
>NW_015716198.1:0-268 GCF_001515625.1 Sinocyclocheilus rhinocerous
ACCCCTGGTTATATCCATACCATACACACACACACCCCTCCCCCAGTACATACTCCGCAGCGGAGTCCGGGTGGCATCTGGGAGGCTGTGATTGAGAAGTGTAAATAAATAATAATCCCTGGAAAGGGGACCGGCACATCAGCATCTGTCTACTCCCCTGCTAATAGTTTTATTGTGGCACCATCAATTTAACACTCTTTGTTTCAATGGATCCCTCATTCAGGAAGAGATATTTCCTCTTTTAATTGAACCGAACAGCTTTGTTTGA
>NW_015716199.1:0-268 GCF_001515625.1 Sinocyclocheilus rhinocerous
ACAAAAATAACGACTTTATTCAACAATTCTTCTCCCCCGAGTTACATTTTATAGAGTACCATGACACATGCGCACGCTTTCCCTGAACGTAAACAAGGCGCAGCACATACATGTTCTCCATCAGCAGCATTGTTTATGTTCAGGGAACGCGTGCGCATTCGTCATGGTACTCTCTAAAATGGCGGAAGACGGTAACTCTGGGAGAAGAATTGTTGAATCGTTGAGTCGTTATTTTTGTTTTCTTTGTGCACAAAAAGTATTCTCGTAG
>NW_015716200.1:0-268 GCF_001515625.1 Sinocyclocheilus rhinocerous
AAGAAGAAGAAAGACTATCAAACAAAACTTTAAATGACAGCACCTGTTTGAGAACATTCAGGGACTTCTTTAATTGAATACAGTTAATTAATAAAATATTACTTAAATTATACAATTCTTAAATATTAAAATAGATAATCTTAAATAAAAAAAATAAAAAAAAATCTTAAAATATGAAAATTTTCTTCTTTGGGGTATGAAATATAACCTAGACATGTTCTTCACTGGTTTCACGAGATTCACCTTTATTTTAAAGCAATGGTATGTC
>NW_015716201.1:0-268 GCF_001515625.1 Sinocyclocheilus rhinocerous
ACCTTCTTGGAATTAACTTACCTTCCAGTTAGTATTAGATAAACAAAAATGGTGTAATCAAACAATGCCATGGAAAGTGATACACCATGGCACCTCCACATTTCTACTGTAAGAGTAAATTCACAATACCAACAAACAAATAAATAAATAAATACAAATTTGTTCTAGCAGCAAGTACATTTTTGTTTTAGTTTTGTTAATTTCTCATATGTCGGACCGCTTGACCTCCATAAAAAGAGCTAATAAAAAGGTTGAAATCTGTGGTCTG
>NW_015716202.1:0-268 GCF_001515625.1 Sinocyclocheilus rhinocerous
ACTGGAGTCTCTGGACAGAGGATCGAGTCCCAGCAGAAGAGAAGACTGGAGTGGAGAAGAAGGTGAAAGGAGTGAGAAGAGCATTGAAATTAAGCAAACAGTTAGATTTGATGCATAAGTCCTACTGGTTTTCTTCTCTGATGTCTTCCGATGCTTCTCCCCCAGTTCTGGAGGCCCATCTTCTTCTTCTTGACCCATCTGTACTCCAGTGAGTGTCCCGACTCCTCTTCAGGATGAACCCATCACTCCTCATGTAGCCCATTGCCAC
>NW_015716203.1:0-268 GCF_001515625.1 Sinocyclocheilus rhinocerous
TTTGTATTTGAAATACATGTATCATAAATACTGCCCATCCCTGCTCCTAATATTCATTCCCTTCTCTACCACAGTCAGAGTAACACATATACTTCATCTGACAGCACGACACATGTGCACTAGAACACTTCATCTTTCAGTGTCTTGTGCGATTTCTCTGCAGAATTTGAGTGATAAAAAGGTCTTTGTACTATTTTGGAATTACATAGTATGGAAAAAAATAAAAATACTACGGAACTCAATTGGGACCAGAAACTGTTTGGTTTCC
>NW_015716204.1:0-267 GCF_001515625.1 Sinocyclocheilus rhinocerous
CTGCTATATATATATATATATATATATATAACAATCTTTCACACATTAATTTTCTCAACCTCTTAAATTACTTTTAACTTTAAACGTCAACCAGGCCGGTAAGAGCAGGGGAAAATAATATTAACCAATATCTTTTCAATAATCCAATAGTCACTTTTCATGGTCCATCAAATCTCAAAAGACAAAATAAATAGCCATGATAATATTTTGCAAACTGAATATTCACTTACAGTAGATGTCATATTACAGTAGATGTCTTTTCACATT
>NW_015716205.1:0-268 GCF_001515625.1 Sinocyclocheilus rhinocerous
TGTGGCAAAATGTTTCAGTTTCATTTTTTTTATTTTGTGTGTTCACCTTAATTTATGAGAAAAACAACATTCTGCACACAGATACAGTACATAAATATATTACACTCAAAGACACACACACACAAAAAGTGAATAAATACAGCTACAAATAAATAAATAAATAAATAAATACAGCCATAAAGTTGTTTAAAAGCATTTGAATATATATACATACACACACACACATATATATATATACATACAGGTGCATCTCAATAAATTAGAATGT
>NW_015716206.1:0-268 GCF_001515625.1 Sinocyclocheilus rhinocerous
GCTTCCAACACAGGTTGGGGAGCGCTGTGCGTCGGCAAACCGGCTTTCGGCCACTGGTCGAAAGAGGCAGGTCGGCTTCACATCAACTGCCTGGAATTGCTGGCAGTATGTTTGGGCTTTCGCACCTTTCTGCCAGACCTGAGGGGACACAACGTCTTAGTCCGTTCGGACAGCATGACGGTGGTGTCCTATATAAATCACCAGGGCGGACTCTCCTTGAAGTGCCTCTTCATTCTGGTAGAGTGCCTCTTGGAATGGGCTCAGCTCA
>NW_015716207.1:0-268 GCF_001515625.1 Sinocyclocheilus rhinocerous
ATAAAATATTTATATTTATATATAATATAAATTGTATATGAATATAAATATAAATATATATATATATACATGTAAATATTTTAAAATATTTACATGTATATTTAAAATAATTAAAATATTTACATGTATGTTTGTACACACATATATTATATAAACAAAAACTTTTATTTTAGAAGCGATTAATCGTGATTAATCATTTTACAGCACTAATTAGTTTTGTATTTTATTACAACTCAGTTTTTATTTGTATTTGTATTTTTTTTTTTTT
>NW_015716208.1:0-268 GCF_001515625.1 Sinocyclocheilus rhinocerous
ATAAACTCGGAATTTATAGATAAAAACGTGCAATTCAGAGAAAAAAAAATCAGACTGCGAGATGTAAACTCACAATTCAGATTTAAAAATGCAGAATTGTGAGATGTAACTCAGAATTCTCAGAAAACTGTCACAATTGTGAGATATAAACTGTTTATATATTGCTAGAAAGTCAGAAATATATCTTAATTTATATCGTGCAATTCTGACTTTTCTCACAATTCTCAGAAAAAAAAAATCTGAATTGTGAGACGAAAAGTCAAAAGTA
>NW_015716209.1:0-268 GCF_001515625.1 Sinocyclocheilus rhinocerous
ATAAATACTGTAATAAATGTATTGTTCATTGTTTGTTCATGTTAACACATTAACTAACATTAACTAATGGAACATTCTTGTAAAGTGTTACCAAATTATATTTTATTCTTATATTTTTCATTTTTGTTTTAATTTATGTTTTGGTAATTTTGTTGTGCTTTTGTCATTTTTATTAGTTTGATTTTTGTTTTTCTTTTAAAAATATGTCTATATAGTTTTTATACATTTTTATTTCAGTTTTAGTTATTTTAATACATCAAGTTAAACT
>NW_015716210.1:0-268 GCF_001515625.1 Sinocyclocheilus rhinocerous
ACAGTTAAATGAAGGGAAACAAGGTATTTCACAGAAAACTACAAGCCACAAGTGATTATTGGTTAGTATGAACATACAGCGCCCATATATGGATAGAATTGTGGCGCAGATGAGCAGCATTTACATAAACATAACGCTAATCACTCGCTTGATCAACATCTCATCATTAAGACATCATTAAGAACCCATAACACTGATTTACATCTTGATGAATAATGAATAGTCACACCTTAAAGGGGTCATATGATGCTGCTAAAAAGAACATTAT
>NW_015716211.1:0-268 GCF_001515625.1 Sinocyclocheilus rhinocerous
ATAATAGAAAACCGCTTCGCGGCGGCGGCGCAGAGGATTTTATTTATTTATTTTTTTTACTGCTCGTGCCGCTCCCCATGTATCATGAAAAAATGCCGCCCCAGGCAGCTGCCCGGTTCGCCCGTGCCAAAAACCGCTACTGGCAGACATGATACTTCATCAGCGCGTAACATCACGCTATTGCAGACCGAGTGAGAATGGAAGGCATATTATGTGCTTTGTGCTGTAATGTTTTCTCACCAGTGAATGAGACATGAGGTAATCTGAC
>NW_015716212.1:0-268 GCF_001515625.1 Sinocyclocheilus rhinocerous
AAAATAATTATCTTTAAAAAAGCATCATATGACCCCTTTAAGTTACTTTATTACTATTGTTCTACTCATTATACAGTAAGCTACTGTTAGATATTTTATTTATTTTAATATAATTTAATATAAGTGTTTTTAATAAAATCTCTCTAAACTTTTAAAATAATTTATTAATATTTTTAAATAATTGATTTTATATAGGCTAGAGAGATATAGGTGGATAATCAATTAATTACAGGTGCATCTCAAATTAGAATGTCGTGGAAAAGTTCAT
>NW_015716213.1:0-268 GCF_001515625.1 Sinocyclocheilus rhinocerous
ATATACAGAAACTAGGAGTGGCATTATATTAAAATAATTAAATACAATAATTCCAGACGTTTCAAGAACTTATTTACCAGTTTTCCAGCTGTTTGATTAGATTATTTTTACCCACAAATAGATATTTCTCAGCAATTTCTTTCTGACAATATATTTTAGAGTCTGACATAATTAGAATCACTTGTTTTCATTATAGAAATTTCCATGAATTTTTAAGATTTTTTTAATTTGCGTGACTTTTCCAGGTCTAGACATTAAACTTTTAAAA
>NW_015716214.1:0-268 GCF_001515625.1 Sinocyclocheilus rhinocerous
AACCCAAAGAAACCAGCATGCAGGAGAGAATGAGTAACTGAGTGAAGGAAAACAAAACAAAACAAAAAAAAACATACAGAGGAGATTCATAAAACAAAACATTCTGAAAAATAAACACAAAACTAAATTTAAAAAACAAAACAAAACAAAAAAAAATATATAATGCCATTCTCTTCTGAGCAAACAGGTTGAATCCGGATGGTTCCACTCGGGCGTGTTGGGTTGAGTTAGTGGGTCAAGCAGAGAGGAGAGGACCAGTGAGTGAGTG
>NW_015716215.1:0-268 GCF_001515625.1 Sinocyclocheilus rhinocerous
ATAAGCTGTCGGACAAGGGCAATTCAGGGAAATTGCAGGGAAATTAATTTCCTCGTTTCAATTAAAAGTTTCCCTCAGCTCGGCGGGCCCCCAATCTGCCCGGTCCCATATGCACATGCATTCCCTGCATACCCAGACGCTACGCCGCTGAATATAATTTAAAAAAACATGGCAACAAATGCTTTTTTTTTTAAGTCAGTTTAATAAGTTGAAACATCTATCTCTCATGTTTAACCGTTGCTTCTTGTCATTGTAGGCTTAGGCTACT
>NW_015716216.1:0-268 GCF_001515625.1 Sinocyclocheilus rhinocerous
CTAATGTCTGTCAGAATATAACTTTGCTTTATATCACTAGCAACTGAACATCACAGCATGCTTCTTTTTTCCCCCAACTTTATATGTGTATTTTATGTATTTATGACAGACATTTTCTGGATCAGTAACCATGTGTTTTGTGCTCTGCTCAGCTGGTGGTCCTCCTGCTGTCCGACGGGGTCGTGCCGGAGGTCATCGTGGAAGAGGACGATTCCCTGTGCGGAGAGAAGGACCCATGAAGTTTGAGAAAGACTTTGACTTTGAGAGC
>NW_015716217.1:0-268 GCF_001515625.1 Sinocyclocheilus rhinocerous
GAAATGGGTTCCAGGACAGTCTAAAAAAAAATATGAAAAATATTTCTATATGATAATATCTATATAATCTGTATAATATCTATATGAAAAAACATCAGATTAATGATCTGAAAAATATACAGGTGGTGTAATATCTTTATCTTAAATGGTGTTCAAGTTTCATGGACATAAACGGGTTCAGTACTGTCAAAAAAAAAAAAAATCTGAAAAACGAATCTTGTGTATTATAGTGAATCATATTTAGAGATTTTTTCAGTTGTTTTGATAC
>NW_015716218.1:0-268 GCF_001515625.1 Sinocyclocheilus rhinocerous
ATATCTGCAGTGCCCGTTGTCATGGCAACTGCAGCGGGCTGCTGGTGGTACTTTGTGGTCGGAGGTGTGCTGAAGTAGAGCAGTGCTGACCAGAGGGATGGTTGGGGTCTGCCCGGGACACCCGGGGTCAGTGTGCCACAGAATCACAGCTCTGTATGTCCTCACCTCGCCGGGGCTAGTGAATATTTCATGAGGAAACTGGAAGTGTTTTATCCTAATCTGTGAGTATAGAGTGTGGACATTTGTGAAATCCATGCCTCAGCTCCTC
>NW_015716219.1:0-268 GCF_001515625.1 Sinocyclocheilus rhinocerous
ATACAAGACATAACGAGGGAGTAAATCAAACACACCTGAATCAAACAAACAAACACAGGTGGAGACTAATGAACTCATAATGAAACAAAGGTGACAGGAACATAACCAAATAAGGACAAACAGGACCATACACGTGACCTCAGCCGGCTCGACCATCACGGGCACAGGCATATCCCCCCCTCTGGAGCGGGGGGCGCTCTGGAGGAGCGGGCACTCGAGGTCACTCTGGAGGAGCTGACTCTGGAGGGCGCTCTGGAGGTGCAGGGCT
>NW_015716220.1:0-268 GCF_001515625.1 Sinocyclocheilus rhinocerous
TAATCACATAATTATCTCATTAACTTTAACTGCTTCAGTGTTACTGTAACACTCTTTTTAGAGTGGGACCATATATGCTCCAAGCAGTGTTCATTAAACACTCAGGATTTTACTGTGTAACACCTCTGTTTTTTCAGAATTTAGAAATAAGAAATTACTCGTCATCCAGTTTTTCATATTGACTATGCATTCCGTTAGTATAACTATATAGCATTAAACATCATATCAGAGGTGGGACTTTCAAGTCACAAGCAAGTCTTCAAGTCAT
>NW_015716221.1:0-268 GCF_001515625.1 Sinocyclocheilus rhinocerous
ATAGTGAAATTAATGGCTGAAATCAAACTTTGATGCTTGTTATCTTGTAATTAGATTTTGAGACTTAAACCTTGATTTCACAGAGTGGGTCAGAAATAATCAATTTTTTTGTTTTTTTTGTTTACTATCCCTTTAAGGAGGACATTACGCATTATTGAAAAAACAAGTATTTTGGGAATGGCATCTGAAGGCATTATTCAAAGTTTGACTTTTTGTCTAATAAACTTTAGCAAAGTGTTCCAGAGAGTTCTCTCTCTCTCTCTCTCTC
>NW_015716222.1:0-268 GCF_001515625.1 Sinocyclocheilus rhinocerous
AAAAAAAATAGACTTTCTCACACTTTTATCACATTAACTTAACATGATGTTTTGACATCTATGAGTCTGTACATAATGCAGGACTTCCTGTTTTTCAGTAGATCAGGGACATTTTTTTTTATCACTAGATTTAAATATCCTTCAGAGTCAGCAATACATAAACTATATATATATATAATATTAATATAAATTATATATATAATATACAATATAAACATAAAAAATATAATATTAAAAAAATATTTTTTAATTGATGGTTATATGATGG
>NW_015716223.1:0-268 GCF_001515625.1 Sinocyclocheilus rhinocerous
ATCAGTAAGGTTTCTACAGGAGGAGTGCTTCCAGAGGAATGGAATGCATATACATCCCAGAAAGATCAAACTTCTGAGCCAAGCATCTTCTGCAGGATGCAGTAAGGTTTAAAGAAATGGTTCAAATGAAAGAAGCAAGCATTACATTTTAAATGTCACTGTCAGCATACTTGAAAGTAACAGCTTAGAGCTTTTACCCTTTATGTTTAATTACTATAGTACATTTTTATTATGTGGTAAGATGATCTATATGCAATTTTATGACACA
>NW_015716224.1:0-268 GCF_001515625.1 Sinocyclocheilus rhinocerous
ATAAAAGCATTTGAGGTGAAACTAGCACTGCTTGTGGGACAAGTGGGACTTCACTCATCTCCCCGTTACCCAAAGTCTCTCAGCTGAGAAACCAGTGGCTCGATTCCCAGCTGAAAAGTCTGTGGAAGTGCTGGAAATGCTGAAGGCGGAGTTTGACATGCGATTCCGTGAGCTACATGTCCACGCTAAAGAAATCTGCCTTTTCCAGAACCCCTTTGCTGCTGACATTGATGAAGCCCTGCCTTCTTATCAGTTTGAGTTGGCTGAG
>NW_015716225.1:0-268 GCF_001515625.1 Sinocyclocheilus rhinocerous
ATCTTATTTTTATTCATTACTTAGTACCTTATTTGAATACAATTTTTATTGTTATTTGTTACTGTTATACTGAATATTTTATTTTTCTTGTCATTATTTGTTTTGTGTATAATGCTTAGGCAATATTGTATGTAAACACAATCATGTCAATACAGTAGTTTTAAATTCAAAAACTGAAATTAAAATTGTGTTTTATTGTAAATCATTCTTACCCTCCTCCTCTTCTTCTTCACCCTCGTCCGCTGCGATCTTCTTGGCCTGCTGCTCG
>NW_015716226.1:0-268 GCF_001515625.1 Sinocyclocheilus rhinocerous
ATTTGTTATATGACAATCATTCCTTTGTGTTGCAGATGATTCATGCAGCGAGGGCACTGACATGATCGTGTTCGATATGGAGCAATGGGCTTCCCTTCCTGAGACTGATGTGTAACATGGTTTGGAAAGGCATTCTGGCTTGATACAAATAACTTACATAATGCTTATTAACTGTGATTGACTGGAAGTGATTCAGTTTCTTTTTTTCTTTTTTTTAATCTTATTTTTTATGTCAAGGAAGTCAAAAGATACAATACAAACTTCTGAG
>NW_015716227.1:0-268 GCF_001515625.1 Sinocyclocheilus rhinocerous
ATATATATATATATATATATATACATTTGCAAACGTGAATGTGTATATTGTTTTTAAGTGTTCTGTTGATATATGCAGGGCTGTCCCTGGCCCATCACTGTGTGTGTGGCATGTTGTGTCTGTCAGTAGCAGATATTTATGAAAAAAAAAAACAGAAAACAAATGCAACAAAGCAAGTGCAAGGAGTCTCGGAGGTCTTCAGTGTTTTCTTCCTCTGTGGTGGTCTAGCATAAACCCCCACCACTACATCTGCTTCTCTCTCACCACC
>NW_015716228.1:0-267 GCF_001515625.1 Sinocyclocheilus rhinocerous
ACGCACACGCACACACACGCACACACACACACACACACACACACAGTTTCCTAGCTTTTGACCATTCGGATTGGTCTTGCAATATTTCGTAATCAGTAAACAGCTGCCCACACTTTTTTAATATAGCTGCTTATATATACAGTATAGACATGAGCAGTTCTAAATATAATAACTTATTTATTTGTTAATTTAGGCACACCGACAGCACACATTTTGGAGGTGTCCCTTATCTGTCCTATCCATTTTCAGGTCTTAAAGTCTCTTCTA
>NW_015716229.1:0-268 GCF_001515625.1 Sinocyclocheilus rhinocerous
ATCTGTCATGTTTGATGTAATGTAGTGTGTCACCATTTTGATTCAATGATTTTGACACCATTTGACTGAATTGGCAGAGTGAGTAACATTTTAAATTTCAGTTTGTCTATCATTCTGTCAAAGTCTTTGTATTTTGTATTGCTTCAGAAGAATACCAGTGAAGTCTTTTAAGTTCTGATTATAGTTATATAGTTATTAGGGTTGGGTATCATTTGAATTTTATTGATTCCGGTTCCGATTCTGCTTATCGATTCCGATTCTTATCGAT
>NW_015716230.1:0-268 GCF_001515625.1 Sinocyclocheilus rhinocerous
ATAATTTATAGTGTTGTAAAATACACTGGTAATTTAAATTTACCAGAGATTAAATTAAATAAAAAGAAATTTAATTGAAAATAAACAATAATATATATATTTAAAACGTTACATTTAATTCACACATAAGTATATTATTTTAAATTAAAATTAAAATTGAAAAAAATGTTTTTTAAATAGTTGACAAAGGCGATAGAAAGGTGTTTTAGATTAGCAAACTTGCACATTGGGTCAGTCGTGACATAAACAGGAGATGCATGTAAAACAG
>NW_015716231.1:0-268 GCF_001515625.1 Sinocyclocheilus rhinocerous
ATATGTTGGTGGATTTTGATGTGAGAGGACAACAGGGCATGGACTGTTGTTATGGATTATGGACTTGTATTTTGGCCAGAAACAACAATTTAAAGTTAAAATGCCTTAATGATGGATTTTATTACAAACACTCAGCTTTTTGGTTCACAAGATGTTAATTGATGGACCGGAGTCCATGTCATGTCAATTATTTGTGGATTATTGTGATGTCTTTTATTAGCTTTTTGAACTCTCATTCTTACGGCACCCATTCACTGCAGAGGATCCA
>NW_015716232.1:0-268 GCF_001515625.1 Sinocyclocheilus rhinocerous
ATTACTGTTTTTGTGTCATGGAATGTAGTTTTAAGAGGTTTTCAGCCGAGAATGTACTTGTATATAGTTCAAATGTTCAGTTTGTTAATAAAGACAACGTCTATTTGAAAATTAGCTTCAAACGTTTTCGGACATGTGAGCTCCAGATGGTCAGCGGCCGTTCTGTGCTCATGAAGCCGACCGAGAGCGCCTCACCTCGGCCAGATCTTCTGCAATATGGCACTGTCTCTATAGTGGTTAAACATGAGATATAATTTGTTTTGGGTAA
>NW_015716233.1:0-268 GCF_001515625.1 Sinocyclocheilus rhinocerous
ATTAGACACCTAATATAAAGTGGGACCGAATATTCAAATATTCATGTCACAGTGCAGTTGTGTTTCAATAGTAATACAAGCACTTTTTTGACATGATTGTGTTTACATACAATATCGCCAAAGCATTATACACAAAACAAGGATTGATAAACAAAAAATAAATGCATTTTCAATATATTATTTCTCTTTAATAAATTTGCTTGTTTGTCATGCAATTTTTAATGGTTTCAAAATTGGCTTCATTTTCTTAAAACAAAATATACTTTTT
>NW_015716234.1:0-268 GCF_001515625.1 Sinocyclocheilus rhinocerous
ATATATATGAAGAGTTTATTTGCAAAAACAGATAACTCCGTTTTTAAAATTTTTCAAAAATCATGTTTTTTTATGTTATGTTTTTATTGTTAGTTGTATTTTTTTTTTGTTATTTTTAAACCTAATCAAAATAACCCGACTGCAGTTTTAGATTAATTGGAATGTACGATGAAAAAATATGATTTCTGAAAATTGTTTAAAACTGTTGTTTTTTGTGTAAATGGACTCTTCATATGTTCAGTGTATATTGCTCAATCATATTTAAAAG
>NW_015716235.1:0-268 GCF_001515625.1 Sinocyclocheilus rhinocerous
ATTATTAATATTTTATTCATTCATTCATTGTAAAATGAATGTAAGTGAATTTATACATCACTATAACACACTGTTAGAAAAATGAATATTCATTTTCACATTTGCTTTAAATGTGAGAGCTGTGACGTCATAAATTAAATGTAACATGCAAAGGTATCTGCAAAACACTAAAAGTAGAGGAGCAACAAGCAAGCAAACAAAAAATTATTTTTTGTATTTTTTGATATATGTGACCCTGGAGCACAAAACCAGTCTTAAGTCTCTGGGG
>NW_015716236.1:0-268 GCF_001515625.1 Sinocyclocheilus rhinocerous
ATTGCTTTCATATGCAATTTTAACTCCCACATTCCTATTTATGATAATTCTGGTAGCACGTGAAAGCAGCATCAGTGAAAACAGACAGACAATGGTAGCTTTAACAACATTAGCCTTACAGAGAGCCAAGAAGCTCTTTCAGAAAGGCAATTTTTAAAACTAACGTGTAATACTTACTACTTCTGGAGGTGTAGCTGGATCACGAACAGTTGGCACTGCTTCGTCCTTCAGGAGCAACTTTTGTGCAAAACCTGCTTTATACTGACCC
>NW_015716237.1:0-268 GCF_001515625.1 Sinocyclocheilus rhinocerous
ATTAGGTTGGCATGAAGTATTTCCATGGCTCTCTTGATTTCATTTACCCTAATTACCGTCCAGCGACAGACTCAGGGAAGCTTGAAATATCAAGGCCACGGCAAACCAAACAAATGAGCTGATTAATGGGACCTGTATGAATGAGTTATTCGGCCTGTTATTCAGATCTCGTGGGCAGTCGTTAAAAAGGAATGTTTCTTGGACTATGAGGGTGGATCTCATTGAAACTCAATGTCCGGGAAACATTTCACCCTAACCAAAAGAAAAA
>NW_015716238.1:0-268 GCF_001515625.1 Sinocyclocheilus rhinocerous
CGTTATGAAGTGAGTTTGGAGTAAAAATATGTTATTAAATGTGTTTTTTTCACATGCTTTCAGATGGAGCAGCATTTACTTCACAGAACCATAGTTCACTGAGAAGCTATGCAAACAGCTGTCGATTTTTTTGTGTAACTTGTCAGTGAACTACGGTTATGTGTAGTAAATTCTGCTCTATCTGAAAGCATGTGATGATGATTTCCTGCTGATTACAGAACCGGGCATTACTATCAAAATGCGCATGACAATCGCATTCGATTAATCG
>NW_015716239.1:0-268 GCF_001515625.1 Sinocyclocheilus rhinocerous
TGGGACTCGGCCCAAGTCATGAAATGTAACTTAAAAATAACATTTGGACAGTGAAAATAGGACTCAGAATTGTTTTTCAGTACACTAATATTTAAAAGTACGGAGCAGCACACATGACATTCAATTCAATTCAATTTATTCAAATTCAATTTTGTAATCCGTTCGCTCGATTTACTAATTTACTCCCTCGTTTTAAATGGGAGTAAATTACGCAAGTGCACGAAATAATCCATTCTACTGTCCGCATTCTCATAAATCGATGTAGATG
>NW_015716240.1:0-268 GCF_001515625.1 Sinocyclocheilus rhinocerous
ATTAGTAACTCAAACCCATTTATCTAAACCTCTCTACTTAACCGTTGGTCGAGCACATCCGCCATGTTTGTAGTTTTTTAAAACACTTCTTATTCAATGTTTGTAGTTCTGAACTGAATCCTTCGTCAAAGCTCAATGGATTGTGGGCAATATTAGCCATTAGAATGTGAACGGATCCACACTTCGAAAATCTACCTGAAATAGTAGACCATCCGGGGGCTTCTGGCATAATCTTTTCAACATACTATGCTTTGGGACACACTTATTC
>NW_015716241.1:0-268 GCF_001515625.1 Sinocyclocheilus rhinocerous
ATTCCTTTTCCATTACAGTTTTCCCCAGCCGTAGACTAGTGACATTTCTGTTAGAACTGAAATCCATATGCCTGTCGAACCATTATTTCTCTTCCCCTAAATGATACTGAGGCAGTATCATAATGTATTTACATACAGACATTCTTTTTGACGGTGCAATAAACATGTGTTGTGACCAGGGAGCTTTTAGTCTAACCTCACATACATGTTTATTACTGGCTGAAGCATGTTTCTGAAGTGTCATCTCTGTATCGTCCTCAAAACTAAT
>NW_015716242.1:0-268 GCF_001515625.1 Sinocyclocheilus rhinocerous
AGCATGTTCTGCTCTCCACAGCCATACGGCATAGCCAACAGATCACCGATGTTCTTCAGAGCACGACCCATCAGATCACCTATGGTCAAAAAAGCAATATAACCATCAGTATGATTCAAAACCGAAAACTACTCAATGAGAGCAATTCTATTGATTACAGAGTATTATAATTATATTATTATACTTGCCAGCATATTTTTAGGCTTACCTAGAACAGTGACAAAGCTTTTGGCAGAACCCTTGACAAAGACTTTGGGCAGAGTGAGAG
>NW_015716243.1:0-268 GCF_001515625.1 Sinocyclocheilus rhinocerous
ATTCAAACAAAAGCCAACATGGATAAGTTGTGTGAAACGAAGCAAAATCAACGTTACTCACTTATCAAGAAGAAACAACGCAACATTGGCGTCCGATTCAAGCCCTTCCCGCTCCTTGAGTTCACGCCACCGCTGGAAAGCTGCTCCGATATTTACACACGTCCTACCTCTTGCCTGATCGTAATGCTTCTTTTTAATGTTTTGTTTCTCTGATATTTTCCTATTTTTTTTATCTGCCATCTCTCTCTATCTATAGTCGATCTGCTAA
>NW_015716244.1:0-268 GCF_001515625.1 Sinocyclocheilus rhinocerous
TATAAATAGATTTTGTACATTTTCTGAGGATATTCTGAGGATAATATTTATGGCTGTCTTAATTTCTTCATTTTCAAATTTTCACAAAGATTTTTTTTTTCTTGATGGAAAATGGCAAGGGGTCCTTAAATATTTTTTGTTGACGACTGGTTTCTAAGCATTTTGCATGGCATGTTTGGTAAGATGATTGGCACACATTGTGTTACCAAATACACATTTTCAGTCACCAAAAGAGATGAGTTTGTGTGAAGCAGCCTTTAATTCAAAC
>NW_015716245.1:0-268 GCF_001515625.1 Sinocyclocheilus rhinocerous
TGGGTGGATTACGAGAGTTGCGGAAAGCCATCAGTGAATGGAATCCACAAAGATTTCTGATTACCTGCTGCAGAACAACGTAAAATGGATTTTCAATCCACCTGCCGCCTCCCACATGGGTGGTGTTTGGGAGTGACAAATTCGCACCGTTCGTTCCATTTTAAACACTGTCCTATTGCAGCAGGCACCAGATGACGAGGGTCTGACAACACTGTTTTGTTGTGTTGAGTCTATTGTCAATGGTAGACCAATCACTAAACTCTCAGAT
>NW_015716246.1:0-268 GCF_001515625.1 Sinocyclocheilus rhinocerous
ATTTTTAAGGTTTGTTGCCCTTTCAGTTTATTTTAAGGCACTTGGCAGCAAATAAATAGATATCCAAGAGCAGAACTGTATATTCTGTCAGTGAAATAATCAGTACTTTACTATTTTACCCAATGCTAAATGGCACGTCAAAACAAAACAATCTGTGGAAAGTCACTTTTTTTTTTTTTTCAAAAAACTTTTTCCCTGAAAGTTTGAGTTAGGGTTAGAGTTGCAAGACTGCAATTATAAAGTATAAAAGCGGACTAGTGAGTAGATG
>NW_015716247.1:0-268 GCF_001515625.1 Sinocyclocheilus rhinocerous
ACATCATGGTATTTTCATGGCAAAATAGGTTCCTCCCTTACAAAAAGTACTGTTCCATGGTAGATAACTGTATCAGAAGACAATACCATGGTAATTTGACACATACCACTGCACTATATACTTCATTTAGGTTTTGACGTGGACAATACCATGGCTTCTGGACTATGGTAGTCCTTGAAGTACTTTGAAGTACCATATAAATACCATAGTACATAGGGCATCGTTTATTACCACTATTTCATATTACCAAGGTACTGTATCTTGCACA
>NW_015716248.1:0-268 GCF_001515625.1 Sinocyclocheilus rhinocerous
TCTATGACAACATATCCATGTATATGTACACATGTACGCACACACGCACAATATTTTTATTCATATTTAGGAATATATTTATATACAGGTAAATGTATACTTTAAAATTGAAATTAATTACAATTAAAATGTAAACAAAAACTTAAAATGTCACCAAATAGTAGATTTTTTTTATTTGTATTTTTGTCTGTAAATTATCTAAACAAAATATAGAATTATTTGGTATTATGTGCAACCAGTTCAGATCTTGTCTGATCGCTTGTTCAGA
>NW_015716249.1:0-268 GCF_001515625.1 Sinocyclocheilus rhinocerous
ATTTTCTGTTTTCATTTTAATTTTAGTCTAAGTTTTAATAATTTTGTTATGTTTCTGTCATTTTTAATATTTCTATTTATTTTTAAAAATACATCTATATATTTTATTTTTTAGTTTATAGCTTTAGTAATTTTAGTACTTCAACTTAAACTAATGAAAATAAGAAATGTTGCCTTGACAGTTAGCTGAAATGAAATAAGTTTAAGTTTTTTATATTTGATTTGATTTGGTTTAATGTCTACTTTATTTTAAGTAATGAATGAGTTGA
>NW_015716250.1:0-268 GCF_001515625.1 Sinocyclocheilus rhinocerous
ATTGCTTTTTTTTTTAAATGATTAGTATATTTTCATTGGGAGCGTGCGCATCTAACATCTATTTCACACCAATACTGCAACTATGATAGGATGCCCACAAAAAGTTTTAGGTTATTAGTCCGAGGAATTCGTTCCTGCTGAGATAAGTTAACGCAAGTTCAAAAATAAAACAATGGTTACAAGTACGAAGCAAATCCAAACGCGCTTGCGTAAATGTCTCTCATACCCAAACCCTCCTCTTTTGACACACACTGTGTGCACACATGCA
>NW_015716251.1:0-268 GCF_001515625.1 Sinocyclocheilus rhinocerous
ATTGAGGATGATTCCCACAAAACTATATTTTCTGCAAGCTTTTTTCAAGATAAAACATTTTTTACTTTTCATAATTTATGTAAACAGTGCAACAGCATGAGGAAAAAATAAATGTTACATTTGTTTAGAGCAGTGAATAGCAAACTTTTTGAGTACCGGACCCCAGTCCAATTTAGAACCACCCTTAAGGACCTCCAGAACAAAATTGGCTCATTAGTATAATTTATGTCTTTGTGAGGTCCAAATGCAATCAAGTATCAGTCAAGTT
>NW_015716252.1:0-268 GCF_001515625.1 Sinocyclocheilus rhinocerous
AGTTGTTTAAACTAAGCATTTTGTTGAATAAACTTGTAAATACAAGTTGTGCAAACTAAATACAAATTGGTATTTGTAATATAATATATATATAAATACAAAAAGTTTTCAAAAAAATGAAAACTTGTACATGCAACAAGTTTGGTAGCTTAGATTAACTCTATGGCATTTTAGAACAAATGTTAAGACAGTAAAGAAGACCCATGAGGTCTCCTAGGTCACATTTGACAATCTGCTCCTCCAGAACCACCGCAACATCCACCATCTC
>NW_015716253.1:0-268 GCF_001515625.1 Sinocyclocheilus rhinocerous
ATTTATTCCTGTGTTGGCACAGCTGAAATTATCAATGTTGAAAACAGTTTTTTCTGCTTAATTTTTTGCAGAAACTGTGATAATTGTTGTAGGATTCTTTGATAAAAAATAAATAAAACAATATAAAAACAAATATTTTTCAAGCAATTTAGTGCATTCCTGCTAAATACAAGTATTTTTACACCAAACTTTTGAATGCTATTGTATCAAGGTTTCCCCAAAAATATGAAGCAGCACAACTGTTTTCAATAGAGATAATGGTAAAAAA
>NW_015716254.1:0-268 GCF_001515625.1 Sinocyclocheilus rhinocerous
ATGACTGGTGGGTATGGTTCTGGTAGGGCGACGAGAACGAATCAAGTTGTCAATTTGAATTGCCAGTTCGATGAATTGGTTGAGCGTTCTCCCCTCGTCCCTACACGCCAGTTCCGATTGTAGTTCTAGACTGAGTCCCTTGCGGATGAGCAGTTTCAGCGTGCTTTCGACCCAATCAGTCTGAGCGGCGAGGGTGCGGAATGATAAGGCATACTCAGCTGCAGTATTTCTGCCCTGACATAAGGCGAGCAATTGTTCATCCGCATCT
>NW_015716255.1:0-268 GCF_001515625.1 Sinocyclocheilus rhinocerous
ACTAAAAATGTAGATAAAATTAAAACAAAAAATATTAAAATAAAACCTAGGCTAATACTAAAATTCTACTGTTTATGCCAACTAATGTAGACAAAACACTTTTTTTTTTAAATGTACATAAAACATGATTATGATGATTATTATTACAATAATTATAATAATTTATATTCCAATAATCATGATAATTGTGTCTGAGATAAAAAAAAAATACATCCATTCCAAGTTGATCAAATGGGTCTGACACTTAATTAAACAATAATTAAAATAA
>NW_015716256.1:0-268 GCF_001515625.1 Sinocyclocheilus rhinocerous
TAAGAGGGAATATTTATGGAAATTCAAGGTTTATGGGATGCTGTGAATCAGTTTGGTAAACCACTACTTGTTGGATGTGTGCTGGTCAGATGAAGTCATAGGACGTGTCCCTTATTATCTGATGCTTTAGCAAAACTATTCAACAGCTCTGATGATTTGTCCTGTCACAACAAACACAATATAAAACTGCCTGAAGCTTTATAACTGTCAGCACTATTAATGAATGAATTAATAATAAAGACCAACCTGTTAGTTCTTCAGTATCTTC
>NW_015716257.1:0-268 GCF_001515625.1 Sinocyclocheilus rhinocerous
ATATATAACAGTGTGTCTTTAATCAATACATGGCCAAAACACTTAACTCTATGATTTACAATACAAAATAAGTTTTAAATATTAAAACATTATAATATCAATATATTTAAAATGTATTTTTCTATTAAATGTTTTATAATTTATTATGTTTATCAGGATCATTTAAATATCTTTGATGTGTTTATTTTAATATTAATATTATTTTACTTATTGGTATATATATATATTCATTTACATTTCATATTCATATTTAATGATTGTTCTATAA
>NW_015716258.1:0-267 GCF_001515625.1 Sinocyclocheilus rhinocerous
GACAGAATTTTCATTTTTGGGTGAACTAACCCTTTAAGGCAATGATAAAGCTGCAAATGTCCATCCTAAGAGTCCAACATGACACAGACTTCAACTCTTCTAGCTAATGACATTCAGGTTGTCTGTTCTATAAGCTCTACAGATGCTGCATTGAACAGATCCAGAGGTGTTAGAGAGCGTGTCTCACCGTCTTGGTTGCCCCAGTCCCAGTCGGGCCCCCGCACCACCTTCACCCCCTGGAAGATTCCTTTCAGGATGATTCTGGAC
>NW_015716259.1:0-268 GCF_001515625.1 Sinocyclocheilus rhinocerous
ATGGAGTTGAAGGGGCTATTGTGAATATGCGCGAAGACTTTGCGGAAGTTAAGAAGCACATGGAATGTGAAATGCTTACCCTGAAAGATAAGGTCGATGATCTTGAAAATCGCTCTAGACGGAATAATCTACGTCTCGTGGGTTTTCCTGAAGGGGTTGAGGGGAGAGATGCAGTGTCGTTTATGGAGGAATGGCTCCCTAAAATTATCGGTGTTGATCAGGGGCGCCCGTTTGAAATTGAGCGGGCCCACCGTACACTTCAGCGTCG
>NW_015716260.1:0-268 GCF_001515625.1 Sinocyclocheilus rhinocerous
ATGTTTGTGGTTTTTCATCATTATACAGTCTGTTTAAATAAACATTCAGAAACACATGCAGTGCTACTATTTGTCTTTTTCTGTTCAACTTTTATTAAACTGCAGATCAGAATAGAATAGGCCTATACCCTAAATAAGGATAAATTCTATTGGAACGCATCTCCAAAATAATCGCATACACAGATGCAGGTTGCCATTACAGTAGTCAGCGCCGAACAACAGGCAAATTAAATATAAACTGAGGTTACAAAAGTGATTCAGTCAAGAT
>NW_015716261.1:0-268 GCF_001515625.1 Sinocyclocheilus rhinocerous
TTTATATGAGCAAGCTTTAATCTTAACATTGCAGAAACTAACTTTGTCTCACTGAGAAAGAAGTTTTTCAGGATGTGTGTTATTGCATTCTCTCAATTTGCTTAGATGAATTAACACAGTATTGTTTTTTATAGAAGTTCTAAACTGGTCTTGCTGTGCATTGAACCTCTATTATCACTTTTTGTTTATAAAACTTCTAACACATTAAGAACTGTCTTTCCGAATTGCAAATAAGATTTCATTTCATACAGAAGAAACATATTTCATA
>NW_015716262.1:0-268 GCF_001515625.1 Sinocyclocheilus rhinocerous
AGAAAAACCACCAGAGAAACATGGCGAGAATGAAACATCTGACTTTTATAGATTTTGTAACTATTTTGAATTAGATTTTTTTTGAATTATTATTTATTTAGTATTTTATATTTCCTGTTAAAAAAATCTCAGTAATTTTGTTGTGTGTGTTTGTCATTTTAATTAAATATTTTAAATATGTCTATATAATTTTTATTAAGTTTCAGTTATTCTAGTACTTTTCATTTTTTATTTTAGTATTTCTAAAATCAAATGCTAGACTAAATGA
>NW_015716263.1:0-268 GCF_001515625.1 Sinocyclocheilus rhinocerous
ATGGTTTTTGATTAATTACTCCACCTGTTTCAGTTCTCCCTGATTTCGTTCCCTGTGTTTATAAGCCCAGTGTGTCCAGTGTCTAGCGTCTTGTGTTATACGTCTACTCCATGACCTATGTGTGTGTTTCCCCAGTTTTGTGCAATAAAGACTCTTCAAAGATTCTCCCTCGTCTCCTCTCTCCAACACAATAGGCAAACCGTGACAGAACACTGGACCTGCATACAGCAAGCGGCGCTCCTTCCCCACGTGTTTTGGTTTCCGTTTT
>NW_015716264.1:0-268 GCF_001515625.1 Sinocyclocheilus rhinocerous
ACTGGATAACATTCAGAACACCCTAGCAACCATACAGAACTGCATAGCACGAAAACCATTCACAATACCTTAGAAACCACATAGAAACTACTAAGGGACAGAACAGCTACACAATAGAAAACCACTGACAACACTCTATCAGCCACATAGGACACTATAACAACCACCTGGCAACACCCTAGCAACCTCTAAAGAACATTCAGAGCACACTAGCAACCACCCAGAACTACATAGCAACAAACAAAAAAATAATTCACGAGATCCTAAC
>NW_015716265.1:0-268 GCF_001515625.1 Sinocyclocheilus rhinocerous
AGAGTTTGAGCACCGGTAAATCCATGAGCCATCTGTAAAGACCTTTGGATTTCTCAGAAACATAAGTTGACATAAAACAGCACGAACACCTTTAGCTGTCCCCTGAGTGGAAGAAAAATATTACACAAGAAAAAAAAACATCTGGAGTTGACTGGAGCCAGCCCTGAATGTGAGGTCTACTCTCATTCGAAAACACTGTCAGCACTTATTTTTGAAGATCACTATTGAACGCATCGCAAGATATTAAAAAAGTCTGGGGTCAGTAAGA
>NW_015716266.1:0-268 GCF_001515625.1 Sinocyclocheilus rhinocerous
GAGGTGGTACCATCCTGATCATGTGCACACAATGTACCCACCCTTTAACTGGCTGGAACAAACACTTTTTACCCACGATGTATTTTAGGTGTTATAATAATGAAAAAAAAAAGACAATTATAAAGTTACATTTTACAAAAACAAATTAAATTAAATTAAATACAACATACCAGCTAAAAGCCCTTTATACAGTATAGTATAGGTGAACATAAACATAACATTAGGTTGTTAAAGGGGTCATATGATGCGATTTCAATTTTTCCTTTCT
>NW_015716267.1:0-268 GCF_001515625.1 Sinocyclocheilus rhinocerous
CCCATATTGTGAGTGTACCGAACACTTCCTCAATAAGTGTCCAGCCATTCAGAAGCTCACGAGAGAGGAGGTTATTGAATGGATCAGGGTCAATAAGAGATGTTGGAGATGCGGCAGAGCACATATGGCGGCACAGTGTGATCTTAAGAGGCTTTGTGATGTTTGTCATGGGAAACACTTGAGAGTCTTGCATGATGCCAACTCACGCTCTTCAGCCGAGCCGCTGAAATCTGAGAGTTGCCTGGTGAGTACCAGCACAGATGTTCTT
>NW_015716268.1:0-268 GCF_001515625.1 Sinocyclocheilus rhinocerous
AGCACACTGCATCTGCACTGCACATAAAGAGCCGTCTGTGCAGGCGAAGCAGTCAGGCAGACTTGGCCCTCGAGTGTCGAAGAAGTTGCTCATTCACCCACCAGGAAAAAAAAGCACACACAAAGAAAAGGGCTGATAAATGTGTGTTTGTGTGCAAGCATGTCGCCCTTTGCAGATGTGACCGCTGCTGATGAAACCAAAGCTCACAGTTGCAGTTACTATGTATTAGGGCTGGGTAAAAAAATATTGATATCTCGATATTAATCAA
>NW_015716269.1:0-268 GCF_001515625.1 Sinocyclocheilus rhinocerous
AGAGTCAGATCCAGAGCACTTCCAGAGCAGAGGAGTTTCTCTAAATGAGGAAGACTACAAAACAAGTCAGATATAAGAGATCTGCACAATGCACATACATCATATTTGATCATCAGGCTTTTATGCCTCATATAGTCTGATAGTGAGAATATGGAGGAAAAAACAGCTCAGAGACTGAGCAAAAATATGCAATTTGCTGCAGATATTATAATATTGTTGAGATTTCTATGATGAAATTCTGATGCTTGTAATGTAAATCAATGAGATC
>NW_015716270.1:0-268 GCF_001515625.1 Sinocyclocheilus rhinocerous
AGCAGCACAAAGCAGAGAGGAGACAGTGAGTAACCTCTTCAGTCTTTTCTGAAAGTAAAAAAACCAAACTCATCCATCAATAAACTCTTTAATTACCTCTTAGAGATAAAACATTAAAATTATCTTTTATCTCTAAGAGGTAATTAAAGAGTTTATTGAAAGATGAGTTTATATTTACAGTAAGCTCAAATGGACTATCAAATGGATATTGACAAATATTCAATCATTATAGGCATTAGTACCATTTATAGTGGGCTTTCTGTTTCAT
>NW_015716271.1:0-268 GCF_001515625.1 Sinocyclocheilus rhinocerous
AGCCTAGATTAGATTTACATAAGTGCATTATTTTACTGGATATGCACTTTTTATATATTTCTAGTGAATGCTGTTACTAATAAAACAGTTGGTAAATAGTAAAAACATGAAATAATTTGACTGATTGCATAATGAATTATGAGTGTTTCTATGCTGGTGCACCCACTGATATAAAACACGGTTTCAGAAGTTATGCACAAAAGTATTTACAGGCTTACTGTCACTGACACTAATTATATAAATACATCATGATTATTGCTGGGTTTTC
>NW_015716272.1:0-268 GCF_001515625.1 Sinocyclocheilus rhinocerous
TGCTGAAAATTCAGCTTTGCATCCCAGGAATAAATTACATTTTACTATATATTCACATAGAAAAAATGCTATTTTAAATTGTAATAATATTTCACATTTTTAGAGTTTTTATTGTATTTTTGTACAGTAAAACACTAAAATGTGAAATAATTGCAGCCTAGGTGAGCAGAAGAGACTTCTTTCAAACACTCAAAAAACTTGTATGGAAATAAACAACTTTTTTTTTAAATTCATTTTTTAATTCCACTTTTACTTTAGTTGTTATGAG
>NW_015716273.1:0-268 GCF_001515625.1 Sinocyclocheilus rhinocerous
CAACACCCTTCCTCTGTCACCATACAGCCAGATAATCTAAGACACACAAAACAATAATTGCGGCTTTTTGTCTCTGTCATACTTGTGAGATTCACCAATATTTCAGGTAATGTCGTGCAGTATGTAAAGTTACTGTAGCTGGTTCAGGTGTGTTTAATTAGGGCTGGAGCTAAGCTCAGGACAGCGGTACTCCAGGAACAGGTTTGAACAGCCCTGGCTTAGACCAGTGTTTCCCAACCTTTTTTCTGCCACGGCACAGTTCTGATAA
>NW_015716274.1:0-268 GCF_001515625.1 Sinocyclocheilus rhinocerous
GTGTGGAAGCAAGGACTCCGGAAGAAAGGTCAGTTCACATATCTGTTCTGTTCCCTTCAGTTTAGCCCTCTCAGTACCCTTCCAGAAGGTTCAGTTAGGAATCTGGACATGGGCGGCTCTTACTCTCTCTCCAGTGTTGTATTCTTTCATTTGGGATGTCAGAGGACACATTTTAGTAGTAGAAACTGCCATTTTGCTTTATTAAAATTGTGTTATTTTATAAAATTTTGTGTTAAAACATGTTATGCAGATTTGATGCGCAAGCAAC
>NW_015716275.1:0-268 GCF_001515625.1 Sinocyclocheilus rhinocerous
AAAAATTATGTATTGCTAAGTAAACCTAAGCTGCTTTAATCCAGTAAATGTTAATCTTGAAATATTAATAACAATATTAAAGATGTTCTTACATTTACGTTATAAACATCAGTAAAGATTTCACAGCAAAAAGACACGTGAACCACGAGCTGAAGCAGGATGTTTAATTATACTAAAAGGCCTTTTACTTGCTAAAAAAGTATAAACTAGTAGATCTTGTAGTAGATTGTGAACAACAGCAGTTTTCATCATGTCGATAACTTAGAGG
>NW_015716276.1:0-268 GCF_001515625.1 Sinocyclocheilus rhinocerous
AGTTTTTGTTGGCACTTACAGTATTGCACTTAAACAGACAAATACCCACAACATTGTCACAAATATATAAATAAAACCCACACCTCATTTATTTCTGTGTGCTGAAGGAAGAGGATTCAGATACGTTCTGTCACTTGAAGGGAGTGAATGGTTGTGTGTCAAATGTGATAACACAACTGATTCTTCTGAAGAGAACACAACTACCAGTTTCACACCACATACAACAACTCACGATCCAACTATCACTACAAGAGCCCATGATCCAACT
>NW_015716277.1:0-268 GCF_001515625.1 Sinocyclocheilus rhinocerous
AGTTTGTCCTTGGTGAAAGAGACCATTGGAGTAAGATACAATTAACTTGTATTTGTAGATTTAGTGACGCAATTATTCTGTTCAAAAAGAGGTAATTTTAAAACTAAAAAGCAATTACTTGCTTATTTCAATGCTACTGAAAAAGTAATGGTCTGCAGTGAGATTTGGATTTGTTTGCTTAATATGCATGCTATGATTTTTGATCTCTGCTGGATTTCTCAACCATTCAGTCCTTGCAGTATTTGATGTCTATTACTTAAAGTAAAAT
>NW_015716278.1:0-268 GCF_001515625.1 Sinocyclocheilus rhinocerous
TGTTTAGACTGTCTGTACCGGTAAAGAAAAACTTAACTACTGCTTATATCATAGGAACAGCTCATTGTCACAGACTCTCCTTCTCCACTGATCATATTGGTATCCTTGTTAACTGGACCAGTGCTGTCTGCTAATGCACCTGCAATAAAATTTGATTATCATCATCAAACCATCAGAAAGATATTCTTGTTAAAACCACCATGTAAAAAATGCTAATTATATTCACCTGAAACTGTTATGACAATCATGACGTCTCTCCATGTTGATA
>NW_015716279.1:0-268 GCF_001515625.1 Sinocyclocheilus rhinocerous
AGTTGACCATGTCCTTGTCCATGGTATGACTATGAGGGAGGCTGCTTCACCGTCTCCTCGATCATAAGAACCTTCAGGGAGGAAAACAGGTAGGTGGATCAGGAGGTGGATCAGGCATGCAAGAGGATCCCCCCCCCCGCCCCCAGCTAGGGCCAGTACAGCCTGTGATGTGGACGACATTCTCTGGCCTGACCCAGAACAAAGATGTGATGCTGGGGCAGACTATTTTTTGTTGTTGTTTGGTGTATTGTACTGTACAGTACATTAA
>NW_015716280.1:0-268 GCF_001515625.1 Sinocyclocheilus rhinocerous
AGCATGCTCACAGATGAGAACAAAACAGCGCTGGATGAAGTGGATGAGAGCCCTGCACGGGTCTCAAATAGGCCCTAGCCCGTCTTTTTTCCACTCCCCAAACGCAATTTATAATTTGCGTTTTATTTTATAATTCCGTATATACAATTAAATAATAAAACGCAAATTATAATGGCATATATGTAAAACTTTGTCCTATAATTGTATTATTTTATAATTGTATTTATATTTTCTGATTTTTATGTTGCTCTGTTCTGAATACCTTAAA
>NW_015716281.1:0-268 GCF_001515625.1 Sinocyclocheilus rhinocerous
AGGAGGTGAGTTCGAAAATCAACTCTTTTCACAACTCAGCAAGTACTGCAGTGTGGCTGGTTCGAGAACAACCCCTTACCACCCACAGGGGAACAGCCAGGTAGAACGTTTTAATCGAACCCTGCTACAGATGCTCAAGACCCTAACTGACAAAGATAAGACCAATTGGAAGAACTCTCTGAACAAGCTTATATTTGCATACAACTGTACACGCACCGAAGTTACAGGGTTTTCCCCATTCTACCTCTTGTATGGCCGCTCTCCGAGA
>NW_015716282.1:0-268 GCF_001515625.1 Sinocyclocheilus rhinocerous
CCACACTTTGCTCCATCCTTATTCTGCTCTGTCACTCATCGAAAACCTGCCTGTTCTGTCTGAAGGCCGTATATTTACCACCGGTACAGCCTGCTCTGAGCATAGTTATGCACATGCTGCACACAGACCCCGCAAATAAAACGCGTGGCGCAGAAAGCATGCGTGCAGCGTGTGCATAGTCCAAGTGCAGGCTGTACCGGTGGTCAATAAGAATAAAGCGCAAATATGCTGTTCTGAATGGACGTCGGGAACGGGATATTGTTAGACC
>NW_015716283.1:0-268 GCF_001515625.1 Sinocyclocheilus rhinocerous
AGGACAAAAGAACCAGGGAGGGGGGCTTCATTAATTTGTCACCTCTAGCAGGGACCATGTTTATCAGGCCGGTTGAGGGTGTGAGGAGGGTCTTGAAGCTAGGAGGGAGAAGTACTGAATAAAAAGTGTGTGTGAGGCGGAGAGGGTCCCTCGTTTCCTCCCAACAGCCCACATTATGAATTCTGACTAAAAGTGTTTTTTTGTTGTTGTTATATCTAGAGAGATGCTTAAAACAAGAAAACAACTGCCAGTAGGGTAGGAAAAATAA
>NW_015716284.1:0-268 GCF_001515625.1 Sinocyclocheilus rhinocerous
AGGACAACAATCCCGACAGTCCCGAGCTCAACACAGTGGTACGTACAGTATGTCACGCTCTCACACTCCCCTCACGCTTCTTCAGTCCGTATGAAGCTCCTCAGCGAGGCTGTCGTGTTGCAGAAAGCACGCTTCGAGAAGGGGAAGGAGCTGCTGGAGGCGGAGTTTCGCAGCCTGCTGACACGCTACAGCAAGCCAGTGCCGCCCATCCTCATCCTGGACGCCATCGGAGGAGACGAGGACATGGAGGTGCAGGAGGACGTGACGC
>NW_015716285.1:0-268 GCF_001515625.1 Sinocyclocheilus rhinocerous
AGGAGGACACTCTGGGACATTTTCTAGTGGTGATGGGGGTGCGGTGAGTGTGGCACTGGGTGGTGGTTGTACCCCTTTACTTTGGTGATCAGCCATTTCTTTTCCTTGCTATTTGACTTTCTCCATGTTTGTTTGAAGTTCATTAACTTGTGTTGTTAGCTTGTCAATCTGAGTGATGCACTGATTACATTCATTGGAGAGCTGCTCATGATCCTTTTGAAGCTTCTTTAGTGTAGCTCTGATGTCTCCCTGAAGTTCGACCTGAAGT
>NW_015716286.1:0-268 GCF_001515625.1 Sinocyclocheilus rhinocerous
AGGTAGACGAGGAAATACTAGATTTTGTGAAAGAATATGGATCAATTAACAAAATTATTCAAATTCCTGACCCTAGCACAGAGTCACAGAAGTCTTTGATTGTGGAGTACAATTCTGGCCAGGCTGTTAGAAACCTCCAGCCACTGTTGCCATATGCTCAACAGGCGAAAGATAATCCTGAAGTTTCCTTCCACGTAGCAGCTCTGCCAAATGTCTACACTCAAAAAAATTGGAAGAGATGTGACTCAGACTTACCTTAATGAATTGA
>NW_015716287.1:0-268 GCF_001515625.1 Sinocyclocheilus rhinocerous
AGGTCTTTTTGACTTTGCTTCTAATCCTAGTTAAGAATTACTCTTGCAATATCTTCACCAAAACAAACTGACTTCAACAACTCGCAAAAAACAGGAGAGACATATTATTCAAAGAGAAGAATGTATTTTGTACATTATTTTCAGCTTAAATGTAAAAATTTTCTGCAATTTTAGAGTAAATTCGATTAAAATGTATGATCATGCAATACTGACTACATTGGGAGGAAAAAACTAAAGACAAAAGCTACAACAATAAACTGTGTAAGAA
>NW_015716288.1:0-268 GCF_001515625.1 Sinocyclocheilus rhinocerous
ATCAAATAGTGTAGGATAAAAATAACCTAATGCTCTTTAAAATTGTGGTTTCTAGCTAGGTGCCACAGGTGGGATTCTCTCCAGAATCAAATCATACTCCTTCCCCAAACCTGGCCAAAAAAAGGTGCACTAACACACCCCTCACCTCCTCCCTATCCCCCAGTGGCAGTGGTAGGACACCCGCCTTGCTTGCGTGTGGTTTTTGCTTCTAACTGCGCCCCTCTCTGATCTCTTCCTCCATTCACTGCCCTGTACATCACATCCAATC
>NW_015716289.1:0-268 GCF_001515625.1 Sinocyclocheilus rhinocerous
AGGGTTTATACTGACCACAGAAAGTCCTTTTTACAAAGGACAGGAAGTGTTATCAACATTATAATGTACTGGGGCATCAGGACACAAAAAGACCAGAGGATGTGCTCCTGTACTGGCCTCATTAATACCTCTTCCAACAGCAATCTCAGTTTCCCTATAAGGATGTCAACCATCCAGGTAATGGCAGGCTCAACTCTGCTTCAGCGAGTGTGCAGTTGATACAGTCCTGGCACATCGTTTTTCAGGCTAAAACCTTAAAAAATATAAA